>NC_029777.3:85457677-85459599 GCF_000817695.3 Arachis duranensis
TATGAATCAAGGAAGGCTGTAGACCATTCATCAGGAGGTTCATTGAACAGGAAAAAGACTGTGGAAGAAGCCATTGAAGTGATTGAGACAGTGGCTGAGAATGAGTACTACTATGCTTCAGAGAGACACAACACTAAGGGAGTTATGGAGCTGAACCATGTTGATACAATTTTAGCCCAAAACAAGGTGTTTGCCAAGCAACTAGCAGAGCTCACCAGGAAATTAGACACAAAGCAAGTGGCTGCAATACACACACAAGATCAAGAAGAGGTAAGCATTGAAGGAGGTGATTGGGAAGAGGCCAACTATGTGGGAAATCAACGAAGGCAATCGTATGATCCACATTCCAACACTTACAACCCAGGATGGAAAAATCATCCAAACTTTGGGTGGGGAAACCAGCAAAGCCAACCACAAAACCACAAACCTTACAACCCCAACCAACATAACAATTCCACATACCAAAACTCCAACCAAAGATCATACCAAGCCACACAAAACACTTACTCCCAACCACCATATCATGGCCAAAATAACCAACCTGCCCAATCCAATCCGAACCAACAATTTCAAGATCAATTAAACAGGATAGAAGGAAGGTTAGTAAACATGGGTCAGGACATAAGTGAGTTGAAAAGCTTTAGGGATGATGTGAGATCGACCTTAAGGAACCATGGCGAAAAACTCAAGTGGATGGAGGCTCGAGTAGGAGAGCTATCTCAACAGGCTCCCAAGTCAACTGCAGTGTTCCCTAGTGACACTGAAAAGAATCCTAAGGGGGAACAAAAGGGAGTGAGATGGGAGGAATGCAAGTCCATCACCATATTGAAGGAAGCCTCAGAAGAAGAAGGAATCAGACCCTCAGAAAAGGAGACAGAAATCCTGAAAGACAGTGTGGAAGAAGCTAAGCAGGAAAATGGAATGGAGCAAGCCAAAGAATTGCAAAAGGAAGGCATGCTGGGAACATACCAACCAAAAGTACCATTTCCTCAGAGGATAGGAGGAGGTGAAAAAGGGAAAACATATTCGAGGTTCTTAGAGACATTTAAGTCTCTCCACATCAATATTCCCTTTCTTGAGATTCTCCAGCAGATGCCTACACATATCAAGTATTTGAAGGAATTGCTAAGCAAGAAAAGGGTTTTGAAGGGAGGACAAACTGTAATAATGAACAAAGAATGCAGTGCCCTCATCAAGAAGGACATAGTCTCTAAGAAAACAGACCCAGGAAGTTTTCATATCCCCTGCATCATAGGGGAAACAAAAATTGACAGAGGATTCTGTGATCTAGGAGCTAGCATAAATGTGATACCTCTGACTCTTATGAAGAGGCTACAACTGAATGAGGTGAGATCCACTGATGTAATCATACAACTGGCTGACAAAACTCAGAAGCAAGCTGAAGGGGTAGTTGAGAATGTGCTGGTGAAAGTGGGAAATTATTTCTTCCCCACAGACTTTGTCATTTTGGACATGGAGGAAAGCTACCTACACCCTATCATTCTGGAAAGGCCATTTCTAGCCACTGCCAGAGCGCTTATAGATGTAGAACAAGGAGAGCTAATTTTGAGAATACATGATGAACAGCTCATTTTCCATGTTTTCAAACCTGCATCTGATCCTGAACCAGAATCTGAAAAGCCTAAGGATGATAGTAGCCATCTGTGTTTGGAGGAAAGCAATCCAGCAGCTGAAACTCTGAAACAGTCCTTGGAAGGCAAACAAGAATTACAAGAGTTAAAGCCACAAGAATCAAAAGAAACAGATAAGAAGGAACCTCCTGGCATAAGGGTCAATGAAGAAATCCTCAAAAGAGAGGGAAGAAGTGTAAAGAAATTGCCAAGAGGGTGGAGAAACAAGAAAATTCCCACTGAAGGTTTCTCTCCGGGAGATAAAGTGATATCAAGTCATTATCTGCCAAT
>NC_029777.3:85462570-85463289 GCF_000817695.3 Arachis duranensis
TTTCAATTTGTTGAGTCTTGTGTCATTACTTGTTTATCACTAAGTTTGCTCAATGAATGTTACAGAATTGGATCACAGCCTCATCAGGATTATGGACCATAAACCCAAGGCAAAAGGAAATCAAGGAAAGGCCTCAAAGCCCAAGAAACACAACAGAAGCTCAATTTAGAAAGTGTATAAATAGGATAGAATTGAAGTTAGTTGATACCTTTGAGGACACTTTAAAATTTTTCATACTGTAATTGAATTGAGAGCTATGACTCACTAAACCCCTTTCATTGGGTTAGGGAGCTCTGTTGAAATTCAATGGATCAATAATAGTTTTATCTTCTTCTTCAATCTTTTCTCTTGAATTTTGTTAGAAAGCTTCTCGATCTAATTCCATTGGGTAATTGTCTTGGGAAAGAAATTACCCATAATTGGAATCCTTCGGAACCTTGGGAAAGGAATGATGGATTCATGCTAGAGAAGCTTTCTCACAGTGAATTGAATTGGGGTTTGGATGGATATTGTGACATGTAATCCTACCAAATTGTGGTCCATGAAGCTGTGTGGTATAATCAGTGATCGAGCTTCATCTCTTCTTATGAACATTTAAACCAAGGGATTGGGAATTTGTTTGTTTTTAGAGAGAATTGGTGAGCCAAGGGATTGGGATCCAATCATATAAGATTGCCAAGCAAAATTCAATGAATGCATTGGTTGAGGAAGAGATAAAA
>NC_029777.3:85463886-85468877 GCF_000817695.3 Arachis duranensis
TTGTTGAGTCTTGTGTCATTACTTGTTTATCACTAAGTTTGCTCAATGAATGTTACAGAATTGGATCACAGCCTCATCAAGATTATGGACCACAAGCCTAAAGCAAAAGGAAATCAAGGAAAGGCCTCAAAGCCCAAGAAACACATGAGAAGCTCAATTTAGAAAGTGTATAAATAGGGTAGAATTTAAGTTAGAGAGAACTGGGAAATCTTTAGACACTTTAGAATTTTTCATTGTGTAATTGAATTCTGAGCTATGACTCACTAAACCCCTTTCATTGGGTTAGGGAGCTTTATTGTAATTCAATGAATCAATAATATTTTTTATCTTCTTCTTCAATCTTTTCTCTTGAATTTTGTTAGAAAGCTTCTCGATCTAATTCCATTGGGTAATTGTCTTGGGAAAGAAATTACCCATAATTGGAATCCTTCGGAACCTTGGGAAAGGAATGGAGGATTCATGCTAGAGAAGCTTTCTCACAGTGAATTGGATTGGGGTTTGGATGGATATTGTGACATGTAATCCTACCAAATTGTGGTCCATGAAGCTGTGTGGTATAATCAGTGATCGAGCTTCATCTCTTCTTATGAACATTTAAACCAAGGGATTGGGAATTTGTTTGTTTTTAGAGAGAATTGGTGAGCCAAGGGATTGGGATCCAATCATATAAGATTGCCAAGCAAAATTCAATGAATGCATTGGTTGAGGAAGAGATAAAAATGTTTTGATTCGGAGATCTCAATATCTCCTAACACCCAATGAACTCCTCTCTCTAATCTATCCTTTTCCATTTACATTCTGCAAATTTCAATTTATGCAATCACCCCAATTCCCTTTTAATTTCAGCAATTTAACTTCTCGCACTTTAATTCTCGCAATTTAAGATTCAGTCATTTCAATTCCTTGCAATTTACATTTCCCGCCAATTTACTTTATGCAATTCACACCTAATTCTTGATTCCGCTCAACTAATCAAACTTCTAATTCGAATTGCTCATTCAACCAATCCTTGTGGGATTCGACCTCACTCTATTGTGAGTTTTTACTTGACGATAACCGGTGCACTTGCCGGAAGGAATTTTGCCGTTTGTGCAATTTTGCCGTTTGTGGCGTGACATCCGCATTTTTGTGCGGTGTTCGATCCTCCAGACCTGAATCGTGGTCGTTTTCATGGTCGTCCGCCATGGTGATGGGATGATGTCCAGGTCCCCGGCAATGGCGCCAATGTTCCGAGGGTTACCTGAAACTGGAGGTCGATCTCGAATGAGATCTTCTGTGTTGGTCGATGCTAATGTGTCCGGCTGGTGGGAGACGGCCAGAGCTGTTGTGTCTGACTTATTGGACTTGCTGGTGGTGCTGATTCCTTTGTTCCCGGAGGGTGGGGGGTACCTGCAAGGGACTCCGATGCTTAAGTTAGCAAGGGTATTAAGCAGGTATTGAGTAGAATCAGAGTATGAGTTATAGTTGGGTGCTCCAGTGTATTTATAATGGTGAGAAGTGACCTTTCTAGATAAGATAAGTTAGTTATCTTATCTTATCTTATCTTTTGGGTGAGGTCAGCTTATCTTTAACGGAACCGCCTTTATCTCTGTAGGTTGGGATTGCCTCTGGATTTGGGTCGTGTTCCTCTATTTGGACCCTTTATTGGGCTTTCCTGTCGATTTGGCCGAGCTCTTTGAGAAGAGGTCGAATAGTCTGACCTGAAGAGGTCGGTCGCCTTGTCGCTAAACATCCCGGGTCGGTCAGCTCGACTCAGGGTATGAACAGCTTTCTTGTAGCTTCGTTTTCAATTTTTGGTGAAGCTTTGATTTTGCATGTTTGAAAGCTTGAATCTTTTCGAAGTCTTGTATTTGCTTGTCGCTGTAACATGTTCTTCCTGTCTTTCTTTTATGCATTGTCTTGGCTTTTCCGTTGAGGCTTTCTAGGGTTTTATTGTCGCTTGTGGTTTTTCCTGCCTAATACTTGATAAAAATCTGCGTTTGTTCCTCGCTCTGTTTGAAGATTTGCTTTTTGTCTGATCTTTGAAAAAAGGTTGCACCTTTAATGGTCTCTGCTTGGCGTGTTTGATAGAGTGCAACAATTTTTTGTATTTCTCCTTGTAGAAAGGTGTTTTGCTGTTTTTTGAATTTCTTTTTGAGATATGCTGGGATGTAAGCTTGTAGATTGATTTCTGGAAACCTTGCTTTGTTTACTGCCTCCAAGGGATGCCCTAGGACTTTTGGTTTGAGTCTTGGGGTTTTCCTTTTCTTTGTTCCATCGCCTGAGAAGTGTCGACCGAGTTTTTTTCTCCCTTCGTCCGAGATGTTTGTGGTAACCCCATCTTCTTTTCTTACTTGTAGGGTTAGTTGGCCTCATGTCTTCTCGCAATAACATTTTAGAGATGTCTTTCAGAGTTCCCGAGGGGATGTCCAATTGGCTGGAATCCCTTGTTTTGTTGTGTGTTTCTGTTGTGGACGCTGAGTTTTGCACAGAGCTGAGGAAGCGCCATAGGATTTGTGGTAACAATGCCCGTGAAGAGGATTACGAGCTTATTGCTCCTGATTCTGATGAGAGAGTTTGTTTTCCGACTTCCATTGAGAAGGAGCGTCCCTTCTTCTATGCCTATGAATACTTCTTCAGCCAGTTGAATGTTACCTTTCCTTTTACTGCTTTTGAGACCGACCTGTTGTGGTCGTGTAATATTGCCCCATCCTAGCTTCACCCCAATTCCTGGGGTTTTATTAAAATTTTTCAACTTCTCTGCCGTGAATTAAATGTAACACCTTCCCAGACTCTTTTCCTTTATTTGTTTGTTTTCGCCAAGCCTGGCGGTTCTTCAAAAAAGAAAGCTTCCTGGGTTTCCTTCAGGTCCGCCCAGGGCCACAAAGTTTTTGCTATGTATGATGAGACCTTTAAGGACTTTAAGAATTACTTCTTTAAGGTTCGCGCTGTCGAGGGGCCTGCCCCTTTTTTCTTGACAAAAATGATGAGCCTTCTTTCCCTCTAGAGTGGCCAGCGTGATTTTGTTGTTGTTCTTGAGGATCTGTGGGGGAAACCATCCCATCTTGATACAAAAAGGTTTTTGAATGACCTGTCCTTGTTTGAACTGTTTTGGGTACTTGTCTGACTTGTCTCTTATACTTGTTTCTTAATTTTTTCTTCCTTTTGTTGTAGCCGTAACTCTTTGCTGTGGCTAATTCTGTATTTGCAGAGATGTCAAAGAACAACGACTCCATGAAGGTCTTTAAAAGGGCAAAGAAGGCAACTGCTGCTCTGAACATCTCGGCCAAAGTGGCCGGCGAGGGATCTTCTCAGGTCCCAGTGAAGCCTCCTGTGCCGAGTTCTCTCGGGCCGAAGAAAGTAATTCCTACTCCTCGGTTTCATCAGGTCGATCCTCCGCAGACTTCTGCCGTTGCTTCTGGTGTCCCTCCCTTAAAAAAGCAAAAAACATCCGAGCCCTTTAACATGGATGCCCCGGACTTTGATGCTATCGAGTTTTTTGACCAACAAATTGCCCCCTATGGTGGGCTTTCCATGGACGACGTGTCTCTTCTTCAGCATCTGGATTTTATCACCAAAAGTAGTGTGAAGATGGCTCATATGGGTGCGGCTATTTTCCGAACAGTTCAGGGGATCCTGATTCATGCCACAAAATCCTTCATGGAGGAGGCCAACTCAGAATTTGATCGGATCAAGGGTCTGAAGGATGAGTTGGAGGTAAAGTTGGCGAAGGTGGAGAAGGAGCTAGAGGGTGAGAAGGCCAGCTCTATTGCCTTGGCTGCTTCTTTGAAGTTGGCTGAGGACATGGCACTGAAGCATAAGGATAGCTATGTCTCAGCTTATAGGGAATTGATGCATCTCCATGATGATTTGGAAACTGCTCGGGTTAATTATGGTGAGCTTCAGGGTCACCTTGTGGGCAGCGTAACTGCCGCCTCTGAGAACCTGATGGAGCAGTTCCGGATTGTTGCTCCTGATGCCGACTTGACTCTCATAAGCCTGGACAATGTTGTGAGGGATGGTAAGATTGTCCCAGATGACCAGGATGATGATGATGCTGACCCTCCCCCAGTGCCTTCTCTTAAAGTGTCGACCTCCTCAGTTCCTCCCGTTACGTCCGATCCGAATTTCCAGATTCTGAACCGGGATGATGAAACTGTAGATGCTGTGCCTATTCAGACTTGCCATCCTTCTCCCCGTACTGATGCTACCAGGAAGGCTCCAGATCTTGGTTGATCTCCTTTAAGTATTTGTGTAAATAGCCCGGTTTGTGGGCTTTGAACTCTTTTTTGTGAATGATGTTTTATTGACTGTTGATACTCCAGTTGCTATTTTTAGCAACTTTATTTTGAAAACAAAATGGTTTCTCTGAGGTTGATTTTGGTGGCCTCTTGAAGCCTTATCATACTATGCTTTCATTGTGCTTTAGCAGGGTATCTATTGGAATCTTGCTGCTTGGCCATTTTAGATTGCTTTATTGTTTGTAGCTTGGATCCTTTTGAGGTCGTGACTGTGGGAGGTCCGACTTGTTTCTCGATTTCCTCGCTTTTGCTTGTATTTTTAGCGCCTTATAACCGATTTCTTTATGTTAGTCCCCTTCTAAGTTATTTTTGTAATCCTCTTTCCTGGACCTTTGTCAGGTCTCTTTAAGGGATTACTTTTATAACTTATCTTTATAGGAGACCGACTTCGTTAGGTCGATCTTTTCCTAGTTGTTTTTGTAATCCTCTTTCTTGGACCTTTATTAGGTCTCTTTCAGGGATTACTTTTACAACTTGTTTTGTAGGAGACTGACTTCGTTAGGTCGATCTCTTCTAAGTTGTTTTTGTAATCCTCTATCTTGGACCTTTATTAGGTCCCTTTCAGGGATTACTTTTACAACTTGTCTTGTAGGAGACCGACTTCGTTAGGTCGATCTCTTCTAAGTTGTTTTTGTAATCCTCTTTCTTGGACCTTTGTTAGGTCTCTTTCAGGGATTACTTTTACAACTTGTTTTGTAGGAGACCGACTTC
>NC_029777.3:85468927-85470661 GCF_000817695.3 Arachis duranensis
ATCTAAGTTGTTTTTTTAATCCTCTTTCTTGGACCTTTGTTAGGTCTCTTTCAGGGATTACTTTTACAACTTGTCTTTGTAAGAGACCGACTTCGTTAGGTCGATCTCTTCTAAGTTATTTTTGTAATCCTCTTTCTTGGACCTTTGTTAGGTCTTTTTCAGGGATTACTTTTACAACTTGTCTTGTAGGAGACTGACTTCGTTAGGTCGATCTCTTCTAAGTTATAGCAATTCCTCTTTAATAGGGTTGGCCAGACCGCTTTCCAGGGATTTGCTGATAACTTGGATTGACTTGGTCCAATTTTTAGTGTCGGCCAGTCTTTTTAAGTTATTATATAGCAATCCATAAGACCTCGTCAGGTTCTTTTTGGGATCACTTTCGATAACTTCTTGCATTATTCTATGTTCATCCTTTGCCGATTTGTAGATGATGGTTTCTGTCCTGGTTTAATCGACCTTTAGGTGAATTGCATTTTCACCTTTGTCGGTCGATCATTCCTATCGAGATCATATAGTGAATCTGTTCTTCACTTTCTGTTCAATCCGTTGCTTTATAATTGGACGATGAATGCTTCAGATTAATGCGTCTTGGGAATTTGTAGAATATCTGAAATGTATTTTATTTAAAGAAAGTGCAAATATATATAGGTGGGAGTTTTTCATACTTGGTGCACGAATTTGTGATTCGCACAACTAACCAGCAAGTGCACTGGGTCGTCCAAGTAATACCTTACGTGAGTAAGGGTCGATCCCACGGAGATTATTGGTTTGAAGCAATCAATGTTTATTTTATTGATCTTAGTCAGGAGGTCAATAAGGTTATTTGGATTTAATTGTAAGAAGTCAAAGTATTTAAAATTGTAAGAAGAAATAATAGAGAATAATAGCGTTACTTGTTGTGCAGTAATGGGGAATATGTTGGAGTTTTGGAGATGCTTTGTCCTTTGACTTTCAACTCTTCCTTGAAATCCTTCAACACACGCAAGGCTCCTTCCATGGCAAGCTCTATGTAGGGTGTCACCATTGTCAGTGGCTACTTCCCATCCTCTCAGTGAAAACGTTCCTATGCTCTGTCACAGCACGGCTAATCATCTGTCGGTTCTCAATCAGGTTGGAGTAGAATCCATTGTTTCTTTTGCGTCTGTCACTAACGCCCAGCCTTCAGGAGTTTGAAGCTCGTCACAGTCATTCAATCCCAGAATCCTACTCGGAATACCACAGACAAGGTTTAGACTTTCCGGATTCTCATGAATGCCGCCATCGATCCGGCTTATACCACGAAGATTCTGATTATGGAATCTAAGAGATATTCATTCAATCTGATATAGAATGGAGGTGGTTGTCAGGCACACGTTCATGGATTGAGGAAGGTGATGAGTGTCACGGATCATCACCTTCTTCACAATTAAGCGCGAAAAAACATCTTAGATAAGAACAAGCGTGTTTGAATGGAAAACAAAGGAATTGTATTAAATCATCGAGACACTGCAGAGCTCCTCACCCCCAAAAATGGAGTTTAGAGACTCATGCCGTCACAAAGTATGTAATTCAGATCTGAAAATGTCATGAGGTACAAGAATAGTCTCTAAAAGTTGTTTAAATAGTAAACTAGTAACCTAGGTTTACAGAATATGAGTAAACTAAGATAGTTGGTGCAGAAATCCACTTCTGGGGCCCACTTGGTGTGTGCTGGGGCTGAGACTAAAGCTATCCACGAGTTGAGGCCTTTCTTGG
>NC_029777.3:85470748-85471488 GCF_000817695.3 Arachis duranensis
ATGACGTTTTTCTGGCGTTTAACTCCAGACAGCAGCATGAACTTGGCGTTCAACGCCAAGTTATGTCGTCTATCTTCGTGCAAAGTATAGACTATTATATATTGCTGGAAAGCCCTGGATGTCTACTTTCCAACGCCGTTGAGAGCGCGCCAATTGGACTCCTGTAGCTCTAGAAAATCCATTCCGAGTGCAGGGAGGTCAGGATCCAACAGCATCAGCAGTCCTTTTTCAGCCTAAGTCAGATTTTTGCTCAACTCCCTCAATTTCAGCCAGAAAATACCTGAAATCATAGAAAAATACACACACTCATAGTAAAGTCCAGAAATATGATTTTTTGCCTAAAAACTAATATTATTCTACTAAAAACTAACTGAAACATGCTAAAATCTACATGAAATTACTCCCAAAAAGCGTATAAAATATCCGCTCATCACAACACCAAACTTAAACTGTTGCTTGTCCTCAAGCAACTAGATAAATAAAATAGGTTTTAACAGAAATTAAAAAGTAATAATATTTTAGAGTTTTAAATGAAGCTCAGATTCTTATTAGATGAGCGGGGCTTGTAGCTTTTTGTCTCTGAACAGTTTTGGCATCTCCCTGTATCTTTTGAATTTCAGAATGATTGGCATCCTTAGGAACTCAGAATTCAGATAGTATTATTGACTCTCCTAGTGTAGTATGTTGATTCTTGAACACAGTTATTTTATGAGTCTTGGCCGTGGCCCTAAGCACTTTGT
>NC_029777.3:85471852-85473791 GCF_000817695.3 Arachis duranensis
TCTTTATTCTAAAAAAAATCTACTACTTTATTTATGCCTGATGATGATGAGAAAAATAAATTATAGTTTAATTGGAAATAAAATCAAAATAGACATACTAATTATTACTAAATATCTCCTAAGGTGAATTTCTATAATAATACTATCACTAAGTTAAAACAGACAAAATTGGAACTCAGCAACCTGTTGTTTTGAGGAGTAGATGCTCCTCTAATTCTTTGGGGTGTGGTTCAAGGATTAATTTTTGGCGCTTCAGCTCCCTTAGATCACGCCCTTGCTCCTCCTGTTCCTTGAGCAGTTTGCAAAGTATGCTACTCTGATTATTCTGTTCTTCCTTTATTTGGTCCATAGCTTCTTGCAATCTGGAAATAGAAGCCTCAAGATGCTCCCAATATTCAAATTGGGGCAGTTCTGGGAGGGCTTCTTGTGCTCTCCTCTTGGTTGAATCATCTTGTTGCTGTTGTCTGACCATTGATATTCCAGTAATGGGCTTTTCAATTAGGATATATTCAGTTATTCCCATCTTTACTCCAGCATCTTTGCAAAGCATAGAGATTAAGCTTGGATAGGCCAATCTGGCGTCCTTAGAGTTCCTGTTTGCTATTTTGTATAGCTCACATGAAATCAGCTGATGGACTTCCACTTCTTTTCCTAACATGATGCAGTGAATCATTACTGCTCTTTTAATAGTGACTTCAGAACGGTTGCTGGTGGGCAGTATGGAAGATAGTGACTTCAGAACAGTTGCTAGTGGGCAATATGGAACGCCCTATGAAATCCAGCCAACCTCTGGCTACTGGTTTTAGATCTTCCCTTTTTAGTTGAACTGGGATGCCAGTCGTGCTGGTGGTCCACTTGGCTCCAGGGATGCATATATCTTCCAGAACTTTGTCCAGCCCTTTATTGACCCTCATCATTCTCCTATTAAAGGAGTCTGGGTCATCTTTCAGTTGGGGAAGCTTAAATATCTCCCTGATCTTGTCAGAATTGGTATGAATGATCTTTCCCCTGACTACAGTCCGATGGTCAAAGAGAGCGGCTCCAATGATTCTTTGCCTTTCTGTCTGCCATAGATTAGCATAAAATTCCTGAACCATGTTCTTTCCCACTTTCGTTTCAGGATTGGCCAGAATTTCCCAATTCCTATTTCGAATTTGCTCTTGGATCTCCGGATATTCATCTTCTTTCAGATCAAATCTGACTTCCGGGATCACTGATCTGTGACTCATTATCTTGTAGTAATGGTCTGAATGTTCTTTAGTTAAGAACTTCCCTTGATTCCAAAGTGGCTTTGGAGTACTTTCTTTCTTGCCTCTTGGGTTGGGTTATTTTCCTTTAGGAGCCATGATCTTTAGTGGGTATGTTTTTGTGATCACGGATAAAACACACCAAACTTAGAGCTTTGCTTGTCCTCAAGCAAAAGAGAAGAAAGAAGAGGGATAGAAGGAGAGCAAGAGTTGGATGGTGATGATGAGGAGGGCGCCGAATACAATATATAGGGAGGGGGTGGGAAAATTTTCGAAAATAAGAAAGAGATAAGATAGAAAATATGATTTATAAAAGATAGATATGATAAGAAAAAATATAGTTTTAAAAAGAGAAAGATATAAATCATAATTTAAAAGATAAATTTGAAATTTTTAATTTTGAAAAAGATTTTAAAAAAATAATTGATGTGTTGAAAACAAATTTGAAAAGATGATGGATTGGATTGGAAAGCCATTTGGCTTATGGATTAAGATATATTTAATATTTTTGAAACATGGATTTTTAGAAATCAGAGTTTTTAGAAATTAGGATAAAAACTTTTGGAATTGAAAGTGATAATTTGAAATATGTTTATGCAAGAAATCATGAATTGAAACATAAAAATTTTGAAAAATTAGGATTAAAAACGAATTTTTTTACCTCCTCCCACCATCCTGGCGTTAAACGCCCA
>NC_029777.3:85475320-85475971 GCF_000817695.3 Arachis duranensis
TCTATTTGAGACTTCAGCTTGCCCATTAGTTTGTGGGTGATATGGAGTAGCTATCCTGTGGCTAACTCCATAACATACTAGAGCAGAGTAATGCTGTTTATTGCAGAAATGAGTGTCCCCATCACTGATTAACACTCTAGGGATACCAAATCTGCTGAAAATATGTTTCTGGAGGAATTTTAACACTGTTTTAGTGTCATTAGTGGGTGTTGCAATAGCCTCCACCCATTTGGATACATAATCCACTACCACCAGAATATAAGTGTTTGAGTATGATGGTGGGAAAGGTCCCATGAAGTCAATGCCCCATACATCAAACAACTCAACCTCCAAGATTCCTTGTTGAGGCATGGCATAACTGTGAGGTAGGTTGCCTGATCTTTGGCAACTGTCACAATTAAGCACAAACGCTCGGGAATCTTTATAGAGAGTAGGCCAGTAGAAGCCACTTTGGAGGACTCTTGTGGCTGTTCGCTCACTTCCAAAATGTCCTCCATACTATGATCCATGGCAATGCCAAAGGATCTTCTGTGCTTCCTCTTTAGGCACACACCTACGGATTACTCCGTCTGCACATCTCTTGAAGAGATATGGTTCATCCCAAAGGTAGTACTTTGCATCTGTGATTAATTTCTTCGATTGCACCCTACT
>NC_029777.3:85481379-85482387 GCF_000817695.3 Arachis duranensis
GTTATGACGTGTTTTGGGCGTTCAACTCCGGATCATGACGTTTTTCTGGCGTTTAACTCCAGACAGCAGCATGAACTTGGCGTTCAACGCCAAGTTACGTCGTCTATCTTCGCGCAAAGTATGGACTATTATATATTGCTGGAAAGCCCTGGATGTCTACTTTCCAACGCCGTTGAGAGCGCGCCAATTGGACTCCTGTAGCTCCAGAAAATCTATTCCGAGTGCAGGGAGGTCAGGATCCAACAGCATCAGCAGTTCTTTTTCAGCCTAAGTCAGATTTTTGCTCAACTCCCTCAATTTCAGCCAGAAAATACCTGAAATCACAGAAAAATACACACACTCATAGTAAAGTCTAGAAATATGATTTTTTGCCTAAAAACTAATATTATTCTACTAAAAACTAACTGAAACATGCTAAAATCTACATGAAATTACTCCCAAAAAACGTATAAAATATCCGCTCATCAATACTCTTAAGTCAGATTTAAATCTCAATCTTGACGCCTCATTAAAAAACCTTTTTAGGAAAAGGAGTACAACTTGTGATGAGACTGGTGGACGAAATTGTGATCAACAATAATGGCTCTTTGGCATGTGCCAAAAAACTAACTCAGCACTTTCTTTCCACAACTCCGTTCAACTAACCAGCAAGTGTACTGGGTCGTCCAAGTAATAAACCTTACGTGAGTAAGGGTCGATCCCACAGAGATTGTTGGTACGAAGCAAGCTATGGTCACCTTGTAAATCTCAATTAAGTGGATTCATAGGGTCAAATGTAATTGGATTAGATATTTAAAAGATAAATAAAATAAAAGGGATAGAAATACTTATGTAAATCAATAGTGGGAATTTCAGATAGGCGTGTGGAGATGCTAGAATCCTTTCGAATCTTTACTTTCTTATTGCTCTCATCCAATCCTTCTTACTCCTTTCCATGGCAAGCTGTATGTAGGGCATCACCATCATCGGTGGCTACTTTCAATCCTCTCGGGAAAATGATCCTATGCG
>NC_029777.3:85482577-85510372 GCF_000817695.3 Arachis duranensis
ATTCCCATGAATGCCGCCATCTATCTAGCTTATACCACGAAGATTCTGTTGGGGAATCTAAGAGATATGCGCCCGGCCTAAGGTAGAACGGAAGTGGTTGTCAGTCACGTGCGTTCATATGTGAGAATGATGATGAGTGTCACGGATCATCACATTCATCAAGGTGTTGTGCAATGTATATCTTGGAATAAGAATAAAAGAGAATTGAATAGAAAGTAATAGTGATTGTATTGAAACTTGAGGTACAGCAGAGCTCCACACCCTTAATCTATGGTGTGCAGAAACTCCACTGTTGAAAATACATAAGTGAAAGGTTCAGGCATGGCCGAATGGCCAACCCCCATGAAGGTGATCAAAAGACCGAATGGTCAAAAAGACTGAATGGTCAAAAGACTCCTAATACACTAGTAAAAAGTCTTATTTATACTAAACTAGCTACTAGGGTTTACATGAGTAAGTAATTGATGCATAAATCCACTTCCGGGGCCCACTTGGTGTATGCTTGGGCTGAGCTTGATCTATCCACGAGCTGAGGCTTTTATTGGAGTTGAACTCCAAGTTATAGCATATTTTGGGCGTTCAACTCCGGATCATGACGTTTTTCTAGCGTTTAACTCCATGACGTGTTTCTAACGTTTAACTCCAGACAGCAGCATGTACTTGGCATTGAGCGCCACTTTACGTCGTCAATTCCCAAGTAAAGTATGGACTATTATATATTTCTGGAAAGATCTGGATGTCTACTTTCCAACGCCGTTGAGAGCCCACCATTTGGAGTTCTTTAGCTCCAAAAAATCCATTTCGAGTGCAGGGAGGTCAGATTCCAACAGCATCAGCAGTCCTTTGTCAGCCTCCTATCAGAGTTTTGCTCAAGTCCCTCAATTTCAGCCAGAAATTACCTGAAATCACAGAAAAACACACAAACTCGTAGTGAAGTCTAGAAATGTGAATTTAACATAAAAACTAATGAAAACATCCCTAAAAGTAGCTTGAACTTACTAAAAACTACCTAAAAACAACGCCAAAAAGCGTATAAATTATCCGCTCATCTGAGACCTTTATCTAACTATAGTACCTTCTTAGGTTATAGGCGTGCCATGATCTGGGGAGTTCTCATCCCTCGAGTTCGGACAGTCTGTAGTAGCCCTTCCCAAGTACCTCTGTGACTCGGTAGGGTCCTTTCCAGTTGGCTGCCAGCTTTCCTTCTCCGGGTCGAGTTGTTCAAATATCATTTCGGATTAAGATGAGATCATTCTCAGCAAAACCTCTTGGCACTACCTTTTGATTATATCTGGAAGCCATTCGCCGCTTTAGTGCTTCTTCTCTGATCCAAGCTCTTTCTTGGATTTCCAGAAGTAGGTGGAGCTCTTCTCTTTGAAGTTGAGAGTTGGTTTGTTCATTGTAGTGGACTCCTCGGGGAGACCCTTCCTCAACTTCTATTGGAATCATTGCCTCCACTCCGTATGTTAATCGAAATGGTGATTTGTTCGTAGTGGAATGTGGAGTTGTTCGATACGCCCATAGGACTTGTGGAAGTTCCTTGGCCCAGGCTCCCTTTGCTTCTTGTAGTCTCCGTTTCAACCCGGCCAATATGACTTTGTTGGCTGCTTCGGCTTGTCCATTGGCTTGGGGATGTTCGACGGAGGTGAACTGGTGTTTTATGTTCAAGTCGGTTACTAGTTTTCTGAAGCCTGCATCTGTGAATTGGGTGCCATTATCCGTGGTGATGGAGTATGGAACCCCGAACCTTGTAATGATGTTCCTATATAGGAATTTCCGACTTCTTTGAGCAGTGGTATTGGCTAGGGATTCTGCCTCAATCTATTTTGTGAAGTAGTCTACCCCTACTAGGAGGAACTTGACTTGTACCGATCCCTGGGAAAAGGGTCCGAGAAGATCGAGTCCCCCCTTTGCAAATGGCCAGGGTGAGGTTACACTGATGAGCTTTTCCGGGGGAGCGATGTGAAAGTTGGCATGCTTCTGATATAGTGAACACGTCCTTACAAATTCGGTAGCTTCCTTTTGTAGAGTTGGCCAATAGAATCCCGCCCGGAGTACCTTTTTGATGAGAGCTTGCACTCCGAGATGATTGCCACAAATGCCGCTGTGTACTTCCTCCAAGACTTCCGTTGTATTGGAGGTCGGTACGCATTTTAACAATGGTGTTGAGATCCCTCTTTTGTATAGGATGTTGTTTATGATAGTGTAGTAATGTGCCTCCCTTTTTAACCTCTTCGCCTCCTTTTCATCTGTGGGGAGCGCTTCTGTTTTGAGGTAGTTAATTATGGGGTTCATCCATCCTTGATCCCGACCTGTTATGGCTAGGATTTTTTCTTCTTCCGATATTGATGGGTTCTGCAGTATTTCCTGGATGAGGCTTCTATTGTTGCCCCCTGGTTTGGTGCTGGCTAGTTTTGAGAGCGCATCAGCTCGGGCATTTTGCTCGCGGGGTATGTGGCAGATCCTATATTCCCCGAGTTGTCCGAGCTGTTCTTTGGTTTTATCCAAATACCTAGTTGTCCGAGCTGTTCTTTGGTTCTATCCAAATATTTTTTTATTGTAGGATCTTTGGCTTGGTAGCTTCCCGTTATTTGTGAGGTAATGACTTGTGAGTCACTGTAGATGTTGAGTTTCTGAGCTCCAACTTCCCTAGCCAGCTTCAAACCAGCTAATAACGCTTCATATTCCGCCTGGTTATTTGAGGCCGGGAATCCGAATTTCAGGCTGTTCGGGTATGCTCTTAGCTCTTTTTCTTCTAAGCCGAGCTTGTCGAAGGCAGTTTTGAATAAGATGTCGGCGGAGCTTCCTTGGTCAATTAATGTACGGTGGAGGTTGGCATTTGCCAATATGATTGTGATGACCATGGGGTCGTCGTGTCCTGAGATGATTCCGGATGCATCTTCTTTGGTAAATGTGATTGCTGGGATGTCTGGTACCTCTTTCTTGCCTTCGACATGGTATACTTCTTTGAGGTGTCGCTTGCGGGATGATTTGGAGATTCCTCCTCCAGCAAATCTGCCGTGTATCACGTGGACATGTCTTTCCGATGTGCGGGGTGATCGTTCAGATCGTCCGACATCTTCATCCCTTCTTCTTTTTCTTGGTTCTTCGTCCCGCTTGGCCAGGAACCGATCTAGTTTTCCTTCCCTTACTAATTTCTCTATGACGTTTTTCAAGTCAAAGCATTCGTTGGTGGAATGTCCTCAGACTCGGTGATACTCACAGTATTCGTTCCAATTTCCTCCTCCCCTTTTGCCTTTGAGTGGCCGAGCTGGGGGTAATTTTTTCCGTATGGCAGACCTCTTTGTAAACATCTACCAAGGATACCCTAAGAGGGGTGTAGTTATGATATTTTTTGATTTTCTCCCCGAAGCGATCTTCCTTCTTCTTGGATTCTTTATCTTTATCTCAGTAGGCAGAACCGAACCTCGAGACTTCCCCAAGTCGAGAATTCTCCTCCATGTTAATGTACTTCTGCGCCCATTCTTGTACTTCGTCTAGGGATGCTGGGGACTTCTTTAATATAGATTGGCTAAATGGTCCTTCTCGTAGGCCGTTTATGAGGCCCATGATGGCAGCTTCTGTTGGTAGACTTTGTATGTCCATGCATGTTTTGTTGAATCTTTCCATGTAGTTACGAAGACTCTCCCGATCTCCTAGCTTGATTCCTAGTAGGCTGGGTCCGTGTTTGGCTTTGTCCTTTTGTATGGAAAATTTGGCCAGGAACTTTTTGGCCAGGTCATCGAAACTCGAGATGGATTTTGGAGGTAAGTTGTCGAACCATCTAATGGCTGTCATGGTAAGAGTTGTCGGAAAGGCTTTGCAGTGAACTGCATTTGAGGCATCAGTGAGGTACATCCTACTTCTGAAGTTGCTGAGATAGTGGTTGGGGTCTGAGGTGCCATCATACAGAGTCATATCCGGAAGTTTGAAATCTTTTGGAATTTTGGTCTTCATAATTTCCCTGGTGAATGGATCTTAATCTTTGTGAGAGCTATCCTCTGGGGTGGATCGAGTAGCTTTAGTTTTGAGATCAGCTTCGAGTTTTATAAGCTTATCTTCTAATTCTCGGCGTCGCCTTATCTCCCGATGTAGATCCTCTTCTTTTTCGCATTGATGTTGGGCTTCTTTCTCAAGTTGCTTTAATCGATCTTGAAGTGCTTCTATCACCCCCAGATTTGATGAATTTTTGTCGCCATTGGATTTCGAAGTATCTTTAAGTATAGCATCTATGTTCTTGTGCGGAGTTCTATCTTCCAAACCTGAGTCGCGGTAGTTGTCATGGTTGTCCGCCATGGTGTTGGGATGACTTCCAGGTTCCCCGGCAACGGCGCTAATGTTCCGAGGGTTACCTGAAAATGTAGGTCGATCTCGGTCGAGATCTTTTGTATTGGTCGGAGCTGACGTGTCCGGCGGGTGTATTGCGGCCGGAGCTGGTGTGTCCAATTTGTGGAACTGAAAGTGCTGCTAATCCTTTGTCTCTGGAGGGTGGGGGTACCTGCAAGGGACTCCGATGCTTAAGTTAGCAAGGGTATTAAGCAGGTATTGAGTAGGATCAGAATGTGTGTTATACCTAGGTGCTCCAGTGTATTTATAATGGTGTAGAGTGACCCTTTTTAGATAAGATGAGTTAGTTACCTTATCTTATCTTATCTTCTAGGTGAGGTCAGCTTATCTTTCATGGGAACCACCCTTCCCTCGGTAGGCTTGGGCTGCCTTAGGATTTGGGGCGTGTTCCTCTATTTGGGCCCTTTGTTTGGGCTTTCTCGTGACTTGGCCGAGCTCTTTTGAGAAGAGGTCGGATTGTCCTGACCTGAAGAGATCGGTCGCTTTGTCTGTAGAACATCTCGGGTCAGACACCTCGACCCAGGATATGAACAGTATCTGTAGGTAGTATTTCTGTCTTGAGGTAACTGACTTTGGGAGCCATCCATCCTTGATCCTGCCCTATTATGGCTAGGACCTTTTCTTCTTCCGAGATTGACGGGTTCTGCAGCATTTCCTGAATGATGCTTCTATTGTTGCCCCCTGGTTTGGTGCTGGCTAGTTTTGAGAGTGCAACAGCTCGACCATTATGTTCCCGGGGTATATAGCGGACCTCATATTCCCCCGAGTTATCCGAGTTGTTCCTTAGTTTTGTCCAAGTACTTTTTCATAGTAGATCATTGGCTTGCTAGCTCCCCGTTATTTGTGAGGTGATTACCTATGAGTCGCTAAAGATGACAAGCTTTTGAGCCCCTACCTCCTTAGCCAGCTTTAAACCAGCTAGTAGTGCCTCATATTCGACTTGGTTGTTCTAAGCAGGAAACCCGAATTTGAGAGAAAGTTTAATTTGGGTTCCATGATTGCTTTCTATTATCACACCTGCTCCACTCCCAGCTTTATTTGATGAGCCATCTACATAGAGATTCCAATTTGTAGGGATTTTTGGGGTGTCGGTGTATTCCGCAATGAAGTCGGCTAGATACTGTGATTTAATAGCCATCTGTGCTTCATACTGAAGGTCGAATTCAGACAACTCGACTGCCCACTGTAGAATTCTTCCCGCCAAATCTATTTTTTGTAGAACACCTTTTATGGGCTGGTTGGTCCGAACTATAATGGTATGAGCTTGGAAGTATGGACGGAGTCTTCGTGACGTTAATATGAGAGCGTATGCGCATTTTTCTATTTTTTGGTAGTTTAGCTCAAACCCTTGTAGTTCTTTGCTGATGAAGTATATGGGTTTTTGTCCACTTTCGTCCTCTTTGAATAGTGTTGAGGCTACTGCCTGACTTCCTATTGCAAGATATAAAATGAGCGGTTCTCCTTCCTGTGGTCGGGTAAGAACGGGTGGTTGCCCCAGGAATCTTTTGAAATCTTGGAAAGCTTGCTCGCACTCTGGTGTCCATTCGAACTTCTTCCCTTTCCTTAGTGTGGCGTAGAAGGGGAGAGATCTTATGGCTGCTCCGGCTAAAAATCTGGATAAGGCAGCCAGTCGCCCGTTGAGCTGTTGCACTTCTTTGACACAAGTCGGACTTTTCATGTCGAGTATAGCCCGGCATTTGTCCGGGTTTGCTTCTATTCCTCTTTGTGTGAGCATAAAACCCAAGAATTTACCGGCTTCTATTGAAAATGTGCATTTTGCAGGGTTAAGTCGCATGCCATGCTTTCTCATGGTGTTGAACACTTGGGTGAGATCAGACAGTAGTGATTCCTCGCTTTGTGTTTTTACTAGCATGTCGTCTACGTATACCTCCATTAGTTTTTCGATGTACTCTGCGAAGACTTTGTTCATTAACCTTTGGTAGGTAGCTCCTGCATTTTTGAGTCCAAAGGGCATGACAATGTAGTAGTAATTTGCCTTTGGAGTTAAGAATGAGGTTTTTTCTTGATCAGGTGGATACATTGGGATTTGATTATATCCTGAATAGGCGTCCATAAATGATAGGTACTTGTATCCGGAGGAGGCATCCACCAGAGAGTCGATACTTGGGAGTGGATAGGGATCTTTTGGGCAAGCTTTGTTGAGGTCGGTGTAATCGGTGTACATCCGCCACTTCCCATTTGATTTTTTCACCAAGACGACGTTGGCAAGCCATAATGGGTATTTGACTTCTCTTATGAATCCTGCCTCCAGTAGGGCTTATACCTGTTCTTCGACGGCTTGGGATCTTTCTGGTTCGAGCTTTCTACGTCTCTGCTGTACTGGCCGAGACCCTGGATATATTGCCAGTTTGTGGCACATTAACTTGGGGTCTATGCCCAGCTTTTCCGCGACTTTCCATACGAAGAGGTCGACGTTATCTTTTAAGAACTGTATAAGGGATTTCTTTATGTCTCTTTTAAGGGTTGTACCAATATTGGTTATTTTGTCTGGGACATCTTTGATATGGACTTTTTCTATCTCACCTTCTGGTTGTGGACGGAATTCTTCCCGACCTCGATCTCCTCCGAGTTTGATGGTGTGGACTTCTTCTCCTTTGCCTCTGAGGTTCAGACTTTCGTTGTAACAGCGGCGGACCATCTTCTGGTCTCCTTTTATCGTAGCGATTCCTTCTGTAGTTGGAAACTTCATGCATAGATGTGGAGATGAGACTACTGCTCCGAGCTGATTTAGCGTTGTCCGACCTATTAAGACATTGTAGGCTGAGCTTACGTCGACCACGATGTAGTTTATATTGAGGGTCCTTGACCAGTTCTCTTTTCCAAAGGTTGTATGTAGCGAGGTGTATCCAAGTGGTTGGATTGGTGTGTCTCCTAGTCCAAATAAGCTGTTCGGATATGCTTTGAGCTCTTTTTCTTCTAGGTCGAGCTTGTCGAAGGATGTTTTGAACAAGATGTCGGTCGAGCTTCCTTGGTCCACCAGTGTTCGGTGTAGGTTAGCGTTGGCCAATACGATAGTAATGACCATGGGATTGTCATGTCTCAAGATGACGCCAGCTGCGTCCTCTTTAGTAAAGGTGATAGTAGGGAGGTCAGGTGCCTCTCCTCCTCCCTCAACGTGGTATACCTCTTTGAGGTGTCTTTTGTGAGACAATTTGGAGATTCCTCCTCCCGCAAATCCTCCATGTATCATGTGAACATGTCTCTTTGGGGTACGAGGTGGTTATTCTGTTCGTCCAACCTATTCGTCTTTTCTTCTTTTTCTGGGCTCGTCTATCTTACTGGCTAGGTACCGATCTAGTCTCCCTTCTCTTACCAATTTCTCTATGACATTCTTCAGGTTGAAGCACTCATTGGTGGAATGTCCATAGATTCGATGGTATTCGCAATATTTCGTCCGATTTCCTCCTCCCTTTTTGCTTTTAAGTGGACGGGGTGGTGGAATTTTCTCCGTGTGGCATACTTCTCTGTAAACTTCCATAAGAGACACCCGAAGAGGGGTGTAATTATGGTATTTCTTAATCTTTTTATCTCGGGAGGAGTTGAAGAATCCAGATTTTGGGGTTTCTCCTAGGCGAGAGTTTTCCTCCATGTTGATGTATTTTTTTGCTCGTTCTTGTACTTTATTCAGAGATGTGGGATGTTTCTTTGATGTGGATTGACTAAAAGGTCCCTCTCATAGGTCATTGATGAGACCCATAATGGCTGCTTCGATTGGCAAACTCTGAATGTCCAGACATGCTTTATTGAATCTTTCCATATAGCTACAAAGACTTTCCTGATCTCCTTGCTTGATTCCTAGTAGGCTTGGAGCGTGTTTAATTTTGTCCTTCTGGATGAAGAATCTGGCTAAAACATTTTGGCTAAGTCGTCAAAGCTTGAGATGGACCTGGGGGCAGATTGTCGAACCACTTAATTGCTGCTTTTGTTAAGGTGGTCGGGAAAGCTTTGTACCGAGTTGCGTCTGAGGCATCGGTGAGATACATTCTGCTTCGCAAGTTGCTGAGATGATGACTGGAATCTGTTGTGCCATCATATAAAGTCATATCGGGAGGTTTGAAATTTTTTGGGATTTTGACCTTCATGATCTCTTTGGTGAATGGGTCTTGGTCCTTCCAGGAACTATCCTCGTGACTGGATCGAGTAATTTTAGTTTTGAGATCAGCTTCGAGCTTATGGAGCTTGTCTTCTAATTCGCGGCGTCGCCTTACTTCCCTTCGTAGGTCTTTCTCGGCTTCCCGCTGGTATTCGACCTCTTTTTCGAGTTGTTTTAGGCGATCCTGAAGTGCTTCCATTGGTCCCGTGTTTAGGGAGTCCTTGTCTTTGTTAGGTTGAGAAGTATCGTCTAGTGTAACCTCCACGTTCTTATGTGGTGTTCTGTTCTCCACATCAGAGTTGTGGTCGTTGTCCAGGTTGTCTGCCATGATGGTGGGATGACTTTTAGGTTCCCCGGCAACGACGCCAATGTTCCGAGGGTTACCTGAAACTGTAGGTTAATCTCAGATGAAATCTGCTGTTGTGGTCAGAGATACTGTGTCTGACCTGTTCAGAGCTGGTGGCCGGAGCTGACGTGTCCGACTTGTTGGACTTGGCGGAGCTGCTGATCCTTCGTCACCGGAGGGTGGTGGTACCTGCAAGAGAATCCGATGCTTAAGTTAGCAAGAGTATTAAGCAGGATTTTAGTAGAATTATAGTATGAGTTATACCTGGGTGCTCCAGTGTATTTATAATAGTATGGAGTGATCTTCTCTTGAGATAAGATAGTTATCTTATCTTATCTTTGAGTGAAGTCATCTTATCTTCAAGGGAACCGTCCTTATCTTTCTAGGCTTGGGCTGCCTTTAGATTTGGGTCGTGTTCCTATGTTTGGGACTTCTTGGGCCTCTATAGCAGTTTCGGCCGATCTCTTTGAGAAGATGTCAGATATTCCTGACCTGAAGAGGTCGGTCGTCCCGTCGCCAAGCAGCCCGGGTCGAACAGCTCGACCCAGGGTATGAACAGGAGAAGAGAGTGACGATCATACGACAGATAGTTAATCTGGGGAGTGATTGGGGTTGAAGGGTTGAGGGTTGCAATATAGAGCATTGTTGTTTCAGTGGCAGTTCTTAGTGGTTAGCCTTGGCTGGTTTTATGAAAATTGATCTGGATGACATTGTTTGGTTTGTGTTTAGCCTCAGGAGGTTGCGACGGAGTATAGGGAGCGGGCGCCAGTGAGACAGTGGTTGCGCGACGAAGGCTGAAGTTTGTGGCAGAGTTCAGGACAGTGGCTTACGAACGATGGCTGCACAATGGAGGGCAAGGAAGTTTGTACTAATCGGTGTCGACTCCAGCATCAACCCTTTAAGAATCCTTCCAACGGTACGTGTAATGAACTGTGAACCGACAGCGTAATGGTTGTGATCCTCGCAACTCTTCTCCATCATCTTGTAACCTTCTCTGGCAAATGCATTGAAGAACTTCTCATAGCGAGAAACACGGTGCTTCTCGTTAAGGATACGAACCTTCTCAAAGATGAATGGGAGGCCGGTTCATCCGTCAGATGTGGACTCAGGTTGGAACATCAGATGAGTGCAGAGGACGTCGAAATCATAGGGGAGGAGCTCAAGGAGGAGCTTCTTGGGGAATTCTTTGACGAAGAGGACGTCAACAAAGAGAATATTGTGCTAGAGGCACTGGAAAGGGAGCGTGAGGAGCACGCACTCCGTTGAGATTATGGAGCAGCACAGGAGTATTACTTTGGGATGCTCCTCCCATAGGTCATCGTGATTTTTGAAGAATAATACGCCAAGCTTTCTGACTGCGTTGGAGTGGTCAGAGTGGGAATAGGTGAGGACAGTGTGCCCCTGCCGGACTAATGTGGTGGCAAGGAACTGGCCCATGTTGCTGAAGCCGACAATTGCGATATTGAGGCGTTGAGAGATAGTAAACTCCTTGGCGAGGCTTGACTCGTAGTCAAAGAGCTGAGCGACATAGATGGCGCACACGTGGAGGTGTCTGTAGGTAGAGGAAGAGCAACATAGATTTGATTTGGATGGTAGTGACAATCTGGAGGAGAGAGTGACCATTTACAACGGATAATGTAATATGGGAAGTGATTGGATGGGGTTGAAGGGTTGAGGGTTGCAATGCAGAGCATGGTTGTTTTGGCGGCGGTTCTGAGTGGTTAGCCATGGATGGTTTTTTGAAAATTAATCTAGACGACATTGTTTGGTTTGTGTTTGGGCTCGAGAGGTTGCGATGGAGTTCAAGGAGCTAGCGTCGGCGAAGAAGTGGCTGCGCGACGGAGGTAAGAGGTTGCGACGGAGTTCAGGACAATGGCTTCGATGTTCAAATGGTGGCTGTGCGATGGAGGGCAAGGAAGTTCATACTAATCAGCATCGACTCCGGCATCAATCCTTCAAGAATCCTTCCAACAATATGAGTAATTAACTCCGAAACGGCGGCATAACCATCATGATCCTTGCAACTCATCTTTACCATCCTAAAACCTTGTTTGGAAAACGCGTTGAGGAACTTCTCACAGCAAGAAACATGGTGCCCTCGTCGAGGATACGAACTTTCTTGAAGACGAAGGGGAGGCTGGTCCATTCGTCAGGTGCAGAGTCGGGTCCAAACATCGGTGAGAGTAGAGGACGCCGAAATCGGAAGGGAGGAGCTTCTTGGGGAATTCTTTGACGAAAAGGATGTCAAAAAAGAGAGTGTTACGCTTGAGGTGCTGGTGAAGGAGCGTGAGGAGCACGCGCTTCGTTGAGATTATGAAGGAGCAAAGGAGGATCACTTCGGGGTTTTGGAAGAACAATACGCCAAGATTTTTGGCTGTGGCGGAGTGGTCGGAGCAGGAGTGGGTGAGGACGGTGCGGCCCTAGCAGACTAATGTGGTGGCAAAGAACTGGCTGAAGTGAGAATATGGATAGGAGGATAGAGTGACGGTTGAGGATACGGCAAACAGGGTAATCTGGAGAGTGATTGAATGGGGTTGATGAGTTAAGGGTTGCAATGGAGAGCATAGTTGTTTCGACGTCGGTTCTGAGTTGTTAGTCATGGCCGGATTTCAAAAATTTGATCTGGATGACGTTGTTTGGTTTGTGCTAAAGCTCAGGAGGTTGTGATGGAGTTCAGAGAGCTGGCACTGGTGTGACAGTGGCTGCGCAACAAGACAAGAGGTTGCGACGGAGTTCAGGACAGTGGCATCAAAGTTCAAACGATGGCTGTGCGATGCAGGGCAAGGAAGTTTGTATTAATCGGCGTCGACTCCGGCATCAACCCTTCAAGAATCCTTCCACCAGTATGCGTAATGAACTGCAAACCAATAGTGTAATGGTCGCGATCCTCGCAACTCATCTCCACCATCCTGTAACCTTCTCTTGCAAACGCATTGAGGAACTTCTCACAAGGAGAAACTCGGTGCTCCTAGTCGATGATACGAACTTTCTTGAAGATGAATGGGAGGCTGGTCCATCCTTCAAATGCAGACTGAGGTCCAAATATCGGGTGAACACAAAGGATGTCGAAATCGGAGGGGAGGAGCTCAAGGAGGATCTGTTCATCAGATTTCTCTGGCAACATAGACCTCTTTGGCAAAGCAAGGACCTGTTCTTCATTTTCAGATGCAATCAGCTAAAAGGCTGCTTCTTCAATGATTCAAAAGCCAAAATCTTTCTAGTTGCTCCCTGGCATTTAAATTATACAAGAATAAGATCAGAGTGAGATCATTTCTGGATGTTGCTCACAAAGATTATCTGCGTTGCTGAAACATGAAACCCCCAACTCTCGAGCCACATCAGAGTAGTCTGATCTAGAATATGCTGAAACCTCATGACCTTGACTAACTATAGTTTTCACAAGGAACTGACCAAAGTTTCCAAAACCAACGATTGCAATCTTGAGCTTTGTGTTCTCATCAGACGAGCTAAATTGTTTGAAGCGAAACTACTTAGCAGAGCAACATCATTGGATCTGCATTATTAGTATCATTACTCATTAATCATTATTACGTATTAACCCTTTTCCCATCACAAGAACAACATCTTCCAAATTCAAAATAATTAAGTTGCATGCTCTCAATCTCAACAAACACAAACACTCTCTAAAACATCAATCACAAATATTCACACAATGTAGCAAAAATCCCTGAGATTTTTTTCAAGTTCCAAATATCAAATACCTGGAATGCAGCAATGTAGATCCATTACGAGCTCACCGGAGCAGTGCATGGTTGTTACTTCCATCCAGCTGATGCAACCTTTCACCGTTCTCCATCATCTGATTCTTGACCTCATGATGAAACTAATAGCAGTAAAGTGATTCCAAATATCGCACCTAAATACATGATCATTCTGCTCTACTATTATCGACGCAGCAAGCTAGACATGGAATGAAAACTAAGAAATATAAGGGAGTTACAATATATTGAGAATTACAACATTTTTCTTTTAATTTCAATGGGACAGAGCAGCCAAACTTTGAGATTATTGAATCTGAAATTTTAGAATTAACTGATTTATTTAAACTTACTATTAGAATAATTGGGACCTACAATGCCTACCAATGGGATGGAAATCTTTGGCAATAATTCATTTGGTGTCTATAGTTTTTGAAAGAGGTGATGACGCATCATTGTCTTTAGATTTTTCTAGAAACATAGACCTCTCTGGCAAAGCAAAAATCTGTTCTTCATTTTCAAATAGCTGCTTTCGGTAAATACTATGTAATCAGTGAAAAGTTACTTCTAAATTATTCAAAAGCCAAATCAAATCTTTCTAGTTATTCCTTGGCATTTAAATTATACAAGAATAAACCATAGTACAGATCAAAACTATCCCCCACGGTATTTTTCACCAAACTCAACAAAGTTTCATAACCCTTTGTGTTGATTGGTGTTGTCTCTAATCCCGATTTTTCTACAAATCTTCCTATTTGTGTGTAACAAACTGGGATTCAGCTGATGCCAATCATATTCAACACAAGACATTTCAACGATCGGGCATCCTTCACTAGAAAAAATGTCGAGAAACCAATAACATCGCAATATTCTTGATTCTTCGTTCCCAATTCTAACTTTGTCATAAACAAGAGGAAGGTTTTTCTAGCCATTCTTTCCACTCTCCGACCTAAACATGGGATGTGTGTAGAGAACAAAAAATTAGGATGCAAGTGTTGAAGAAAGATGTTTCTAGGAATCTCTTTGACGGATAGTACATCAACAAACAATGTACTTCTCTTCAACCTTTGGAAAAGTAATGATTTAAGAACATTAACCGTCGATAGGAAGGAAATGCAGAGTAAAATCACTTCTAGATGCTGCTCACAAAAATCATCTGTGTCGCTGAAATACGAAACCCCCCACCTCCTGAGCCACATCAAAGTAGTTTGATTTAGAATACGCCAAAAACCTCATGACCTTGACTAACTATAGTTTTTACAAGGAACTGACCAAAGTTTTCAAAACCAACTATTGCAATCTTAAGTTTTGTGTTCTCCTCAGACGGGTTAGAATTGTTTAAAGCGAAACTACTTAGCAGAGCAACATCATTAGATCTGCATTATTAGTATGGTTAGTCATTAATAATTATTATGTATTAACCCTTTTCCCATCACAAGAACATCTTCTGATTTCAAAATGATTAAGTTGCTTGCTCTCAATCTCAACAAACACGAACACTCTCTAAAACATCAATTACAAATATTCACACAATGTAGCAAAAACTCCTGAGATTTTTCAAGTTCCAAATATCAAATACCTGGAATGCAACCATGCATATCCATTATGCGCTCGCCGAAGCAGTGCATGGCTGTTATTTCCAACCAGCTGATGCAACCTTTCACCGTTCTCCATCAACTAATTCCTGACCACGTGATGCAACTGCGAATGGAGAGTGTAACACCCTCACTATCAGAATATCACGCTTCTGGCTGTGCCACTCTGATAGCAAGAAGCATTACGACGACTTCATATATCTAATAATAAAATAGGTGCTTTTTGACTCAAAATTGTATCTTTGTTTTCTTTGAAAAAAAATAAAAAAAAAATACTTTATCTTGTAAGAGGGATAGAAGTTATACGTTTTGTATGTATATTATTCTTATAAGCTATTTATGTAGAAAGTTTTGTATTTATGCATATGCTTGTTTGCTTTTAAGATAAAGTTTTTTTTCCAGTTTTTTCTAAAGAAAACAGCATATGGTTTCGAGTCAAAAGCTCCTATTTTATTATTAGATATATGAATTCGTCGTAATGCTTCTTGCTATTAGAGTGACGCAGGCGAAAGTGTGACATTCTGATAGTGAAAATGTTATAGAGAGCATGATTGTTTTGGCGACAATTCTGAGTAGTTAGTGGTGGCTTCAGAGAAACAGTGAAGAGGACTCTGAAATCGTGACAGTCACAACTCACAAGTACAATATACGAGGGGACTATTTGTAAGATGATTTTTCTATCTTTTTTCTTTATCTTTAGAGTTTAATTTGGATGTAAGGACATTTTACATAATAGTTAACAAATATATTTAATTTGTTAGATGATTATATATCTTAAATTTTAAATTTTAAATCATTTATGTATTAATATAAAAAATAATTATTTTGTTATTTTATTATTTAATTAAATATATGTATAAAATTATTTTATATCAATAATGTCTAAAAATCAATTTTTTAAAAAATTAGATAAATTAATTTTTTTATAATTACTTTACAATATAATAAATGATAGAATAATATTAATTAATATCAATTTCTGTTTTAACTTTGTTCACCTAATTTACAATAGTATATATTTGAATGAGTTTTTATATATTTTTAATGGATTTAACTAATTTGTATCCTAAGAATAAGTGTTAAAATTGTAAATTAAATTTTTATTAAAATATATAAAAAAAAATTTAAATTTTTCAATGTATTTTTTTTGTATTCATTAAAGCAATATTTAAAATTTTTTATTAATAATAGTCTTATTATATAATTTTAATGCACATATTAGCTAAACTTATTTTAAAATTTTCCATGTTCGTTATCTTTAAATTTAATGACTTTATAAATCAAACACCAATCTAAATGTGCAATAATTGTTTCCTTAATAAGTTTATCTTATTAATTGTTTATGGGTTTAATTAACATAATATACGATAAAATTACTAATTAAAAAGTCTTTATAAAATAGATGCACAAATTTTAAACTTTTAATACATTTATTATATCTTTGTTAAAGTAAAATATTTAAAAAAAATATTACTAGTAATTTTAACTTATATCCAAATACGTGTTAATTAAATCCTTTGTTTATTACCAAAAAGGTGTTTATGCTGCCATTAACTTTAATCTATCTTTTTTTACGTTAAAAATCATATATAGCAATTTAATATACGTTTAATGTTTAATTAGTAATTCCTTCTTGAACATTCTTTATGTATAATTCTTATTAATTAAATAAATTTTAATTATACATATTTTAATGTTTAACATTAATGAATAATAATACATGAAAATTATGTTTGATTTGCTTGTGTTGAACATTGTTCTTATGAAATTGTTGTAGAATTGATCTTAATTCTTTTTAAAATTTAGCCGTCAGAGATTTGAAAAAGTAAGAAGAAAGGTCTTAAGCTTTTTATCATCCTGGCGCCGAGCTATTTTTTTGCAGGACCTCTCCTACAATATTGTCACCGCAGTAGAGTTTAACCATGTTTGATACAAATCCAAAATTTCTGAGACAAAATTGAAATAAAATAAAATTTACAGATATTTTTAAAACTTTTGTCAAACTTTAGCAACAAAAAATATACTTTACCATAAATTTAATATTAATTTTTTATTTTTTTATTAAATAATTTTTATATATATAAATTAATTTATTTTAATTTTTCATGGATATAAATTTAGTTGTATATAATTTCAGATCTTTTGTCGCCTAAATTTTTTTACTATATGTCCAAAAGAAGTCCAAATTATTAAAGACTAAAATTCCTTACCAATACCTACTTATATATTTTCTGAAATTGACATTTTTTTTTTGGATTTATTCTGACTTAACGGACTATTTATATTAACCAAGTGATGTACTATTGGGATTGATGTTTATTTTTCACTTATAATCGAATTTTTTTCGCCGCTTTTTTTTTTTAAATGTTAAATTTTAAAATTATAATACTTTAATTTTGGTTTGTAAATTATATATTATGACATAAATATTATAATGATGATATTAAAGAAGTTAGTGTAAAAATTGTGAGAAATGTATTAACACAGAGAAACTTTTAAACCGGTTGCGTGACATCCTTGAGCTTCCTTCTCATTGTTTCCACTCAATGACAGCTTTTTTATATTTCCACCGTATGAATAATTTATAGTATATCTTAGTGACTATATTGAACGAAACAACAAAGTTCCACTTCCGTACCGAAGAATACTAGAACCGCTTCCTATTTTATAATATAGTGAATTATACGCCATGTGAATTGTTGATCTATCCTATACTATAATAATTAACAATTAAGTATCACTGCAAATGAACAATGCAAAATCCGGATACCTATCGTTAACTAAGCTGAAATATCAATTTAATATTAAGTAGTACATTGTTTATTTTACTACTTTATCGTTGTGAAATAATTTCCCTTGCTGGTTAGGTGAAATTCGATTAAACAAAATTCTTATAGATCATATAATTCTTTGTCGAGAAAAAAAATGGATTAATAATTTTCTTTTCTTTTTTGTAAATTGTTCGTTTGTGGTCAATGCAAGTCCAAAGTGGTACACCTAGTTGGCTTTTTTTTTTGGTCTTGTGCATTACACCCCCACTCACACACACTACTACTACTAACATGAGTTCTATATTTTTCATTGAGGATTCGAATTCGAATGAAGCTCCCAAGAGGCAGGTGATGTTGCCATAGATCCAAGGCCTCGGCTGCACACCTAGTTGGCTTAAGTTTTGGTGCCTGCAGAAGGTTTTAAATATTTGATAAAGATGCATAAGACCCACAATATTAATTTTTGGTCAAGAAGGCCCACAATTTTAATGTTTAATCCCATTTAAATTTGGGCCTGTATTCGTTCTCCCAAGTCCCTAACATTATACATGCTGAAATGGTTCCAACTTAAGTGCACACCGTTAACCAAAAAAGAAAAAAAGTGCGGGTTCTTTGATGATAAGGCTTGTGGGTCTGTTCTACTTGGTGGTGAGTTTGTTGAGCTTCACTGGAGTGAATGCTATGCATGGAAGGGAAAGTAGTGGACATGAAGCAGTGAAAGGAATAATGATACATGGTAAATCTCACATTGGAAGGATTGATGATGATTTTGTCTGTGCAACTCTTGATTGGTGGCGTCCTCAGAAATGTGACTATGGAACATTTAGCTGGGGTCATGCTTTTCTTCTCAACCTGGTATTCTTTCTTTGTTTCTGCAGATCAATATGCTTCTGATATTGCTGCTTTAAGAAACATAATCATGATGTATATAGAGGGATTAGGCATAAGCCACTGGTCATTGCTCCAGGTGGCTTCTATAAACAAATTGGTTCCAGGAATTTGTAAACAAATCTGGTAAATCTGTTGATGTGGTATCTCATCACACATTATATAACCTCGGAGCAGGTATCATCCACCAAATAGGAATACTAATGTTATAATATTTGACCAATGTTTATGAATTTTGGTTATAACAAAAGCTACTACTTTATCTTACATTCAGGAGTTGATGAGCACCTAATTGAAAAAATTCTTGAACCATCATATCTTGACGAGTGGCTAGCACATTCAGTGGCCTCAAAAACATACTTCAAAAATCAGCAACCAGAGCAAAAGCATGGGTTGGTGAGGCAGGAGAGGCTTACAACAGTCGCCACCATCTTGTGTCTGATGCATTTGTCTACAGCTTCTGGTTAGTTCAACTAACTCACCTTGATTTTTTTTCATTTTTATTTTTGTTTTTATTTTATTTTATTTTATTTTTTTTTGTCATTGGAGATTCTACAAGCATTTGCTCTAATGTTAATACATCATAACACAGGTATTTGGATCAGCTTGGAATGTCGGCTGTTTATGACACCAGAACATACTGCTTTTGTGTCAAATCCAGATTATTATAGATACCAAATATTAAATTTCATAGTTGAAGGAGGACCAGCATATTATTGTGGACTATTTTCATTTTAGCTTTCAAGTGTCATTCTCTTCAGAAAAATATTGTGTGCTAATTATACAACCTCGCACATACCTTTCTACCATTGGTTGAGGGTGTAGACTTATCATATGCAGATCACACATTCTATCCAATGGTGAAAAGATGCATTGTTTAGATATATAAAAAAAAAATGAGTACAAAGATTTGCAATGTTTGTGTTAGAAACTCAATGTGAAATCCAACTGTGACAAAAATAATGAGTCTTAAAATCACCATTTTTAATTTTACTATTATTGAATCAATTACACTAATGCTTGCTACTTTGGCATATATGTAATGAGGGAGCATACACTTACCACATTCCCAACCAGCAATGCTGTAATTCTTTCTTACAATGTAACGGATAAAAGATTCGGCATTGAAGAAGTTCCATGGTCCAACTGCAGAACCAGATTGTATGGTTCTTCCAACAAGAGCATTCAATCCAAAGATAACCTTAGCCCTTAGCCCTTAGCCCTGAAATATACCTATCATTAATGTTAAACTTGTTACTAACGAGATGATTCAAAATCTATGAATAATTGGATATTATTAAGTTTTAAATTTTTTTAAAAGATAATTAATAGAACTATAATAAAATCTTATATAATTCAACCAAATATATCAAATCACACATTATTCAAATACAAATTTAACATAATAACATACACATAAAATTTCCAACATATAAATTAAAATAAAATGAATTAGAGTTACTTACAAAACTTATATACATAAGGACATTTAAGTAAATTATTTTTTGTGGAGATTTCACAGGTCCCGTGGGGCGGGTACCTCAATCCCCTCCCCCGTCTCCATTTATTCATGGGGGTGGGTCTCCATCCCTATAGAAATTTTGCATGTCCCCGTTAACCTCCTCGTCGTAGGTAATTCGAGCGGTATCCATGGGCGCGGATTTTTTTGCCATCCCTCAGCATTGTCCATGATCACACTTCACAGCAGTTTTCATGATCATTTCCTGCTTTCACGTTATACCTAGTGAATATTTGCATTTTAAGTCACTCAATTCCTACAAATATCCCACTTTTATCTAAAGTATCTATATTTTTCATTTCAATGAATATCTCACTTCAGATTCAGAAGGGGAGCTTTAGAACAACAATTGAGTTGTCTCCGTGTGAACCCAGGATCACGGGTTAAAGCTGTGAAAACAGCCACTGATTTAATTATTAGGTTAGGCTGCGTACATCATATCCTTTGGGTGCGGCTCTTTCCCAGACATCGCCAATAACTGCATTGGCACCTAAATACATGATCATCCAGCTCCACTATTATCGATGCAGCAAGCTAGACATGGAATGAAAACTAAGAAATATAGAGGAGTTAAAATATATTGAGAATTACAACATTTTTCTTTTATTTTCAATGGGACAGAACAGCCAAACTCCAAGAATTATTGAATGTGAAATTTTAGAATTAACAAATTTACTTGAACCTACTATTAGAATAATTGGGGCCTGAAATGCTTACAAATGAGATGGAAATCTTTGGCATAAATTCATTTGGTGTCTACAGTTTTTGAAAGAGGTGATGATGCATCACTGTCTTCAGATTTTTGTGGCGGCGTAGACCTCTCTGGCAAAGCAAGGATCTGTTCTTCATTTTCAAATAGATGCTTTCGGTAGATACTATGCAATCGTCCGAAAAGTTGCTTCTTCAATGATTCAAAAGCCAAATCGAATCTTTCTAGTTGCTCCATGGCATTTAAATTATACAAGAATAAACCATAGTACAGATCAAAACTATCCTCCACGGTATTTTCCACCAAACTCAACAAAGTTTCATAACCCTTTGTGTTTATTGGTGTTGTCTCTAACCCCAGTTTTTCTAAAAATCTTCCTGTTGTGTGTGTAACAAACTGGGATCCAGCTGCATACCAATCGTGTTCAGCACAAGACATTTCAACCATCCGGCATCCTTCACTAGCAAAAATGTCAAGAAACTGACAACATCGCAATATTCTTGATTCTTCGTTCCCAATTCTAACTTTGTCATAAACAAGAGGAAGGTTTTTCCAGCCATTCTTTCCACTCTCCGGCCCAAACATGGGATGTGTGCAGAGAACATCAAAATCAGGAGGCAAGTGTTGAAGGAAGAGGTTTCTAGGGAACTCTTTGACGGATAGTACATCAACAAACAATGTACTTCTCTTCAACCTTTGGAAAGGTAATGATTTAAGAACTTTAACCGTCGAAAGGATGGAAGTGCAGAGTAAAATCACTTCTGGATGCTGCTCACAAAGATCATCTGCGTTGCTGAAATATGAAACCCCCAACTCCCGAGCCACATCAGAATAGTCTGTTCTAGAATACGCCAAAACCTGATGACCTTGACTAACTATAGTTTTTGCAAGAAACTGACCAAAGTTTCCAAAACCAACGATTGCAATCTTGAGCTTTGTGTTCTCATCAGACGGGCTAGAATTGTTTGAAATGGAACTACTTAGCAGAGTAACATCATTGGATCTGCATTATTAGCATCATTACTCATTAATCATTATTATGTATTAACCATTTTCCCATCACAAGAACATCTTCCAAATTCAAAATGATTAAGTTGCTTGCTCTCAATCTCAACACGAACACTCTAAAACATCAATCACAAATATTCACACAATATAGCGAAAATTCCTAAGATTTTTCAAGTTCCAAATATCAAATACCTGGAATGCAGCAATGCAGATCCATTACGAGCTCGCCGGATCAGTGCATGGCTGTTACTTCCATCCAGCTGCTGCAACCTTTCACCGTCCTCCATCAACTGATTCCTGACCACGTGATGCAACCGCGCAATGAGCTGCTTCCTGAGATCCTCAAACGCCAAATCAAGCTTCTCCAGCATCTCCAAAGAATTCTTATTAAACATGAACAAACCATAATACAAATCAAAGCTATCCCTAGCAGTGTTCTCCACCAACCCCAACAAACTCTCGTACCCTTTCGTATTAATCGGCGTCGACTCCAACATCAACCCTTCAAGAATCCTTCCAACGGTATGAGTAATGAACTGCGAACCAGCAGCATAACGATCATGATCCTCGCAACTCATCTCCACCATCCTGCAACCTTCTTTGGCAAACACATTGAGGAACTTCTCACAGCGAGAAACACGGTGCTCCTCGTCAAGGATACGAACCTTCTCGAAGACGAATGGGAGGCCGGTCCATCCGTCACGTGCGGACTCAGGTCCGAACATCGGGTGAGTGCAGAGGACGTCGAAATCGGAGGGGAGGAGCTCAAGGAGGAGCTTCTTGGGGAATTCTTTGACGGAGAGGACATCAACGAAGAGAGTGCTGCGCTTGAGGCGCTGGAGAGGGATCGTGAGGAGCACGCGCTCCGTTGAGATTATGGAGGAGCAGAGGAGGATCACTTCGGGATGCTCCTCACATAAGTCGTCGGGGTTTTGGAAGAACAATACGCCAAGCTTTTTGGCTGCGGCAGAGTGGTCGGAGCGGGAGTGGGCGAGGACGGTGTGGCCCTGGCGGACTAATGTGGCGGCAAGGAACTGGCCGAAGTTGCCGAAGCCGACAATTGCAATCTTGAGGCGCTGGGAGATAGTGAACTCCTTGGCGAGCTTTGACTCGTAGTCGAAGAGCTGAACGGCGTCAATAGCACGCACGCGGAGGGGTCTGTCAGTGGAGGAAGAGCAATAGGGATTTGATTTGGGTGGTAGTGAGAATGTGGATGGGAGGAGAGAGTTACGGTTGAGGATACGACATACAGTATAACTTGGGGTGTGATTGAATGGGGTTGAAGGGTTGAGGGTTGCAAAGGAGAGCATGATTGTTTCGGCGGCGGTTCTGAGTGGTTAGCAGTGGCCTCAGAGAAACAGTGAAGAGGACTCCGAAACCGTGGCAGTCACAACTCACAAGTACAATCAAGGATCTGAAAACTGAACCAATCATCAAACCGCTCGAGCTACTGGTTCATCGGTTTAGAAGTTCAACCGGTTCAACCGTTGTTCAACTGAAATAACCGAATTATAATAAAATAACATCAAATTATAAATAAATATACAAAAATATAAATATATTCTGTTATAAATCTTAAATATATACAAATTAAAAGTATAATTCCAATTAAAATCTCATAATCACATTTAAATACAACACGAGTCAAATATAAAAAACCAAATATTAAAGGTCAAAACTTATATAAGTATAAAATTTATATATATGAAATTTAAGATAGTTACAAGAAACAAAAAAAAATTCATCGAATTAACCAAACCAATAATAAATATTCGATCATCTACTTATCTGGTTAATTGAGTTTATTCAGTTAATTCAATTCATCTATTTCTTCATTAAAAACAAAGATGACAAATTTATTTCTTCTCTAACAAAAGACTGATCATAATGAACAAATAGAAACTCCGAAAAACTTTTAGCAAAATTTTCAAAATAATTTTCAGCTGATCACAATTTTAGCAAAATTTCAGCACAATTTTAACAAAGATTAACAATCTTTTTCCAAAAATTAACTAAAAAAACCAGCAGTGAACTAATCATTCAATGATTCAATCAACACCAAAAATACAGAATATAGAGTACAGAACAGCACTGGAGCATAGCTAATCATTCAATGATTCAAGTTATGGAAGGAAAAGCTCTAAGATGGTTCAATCATCGCTAACGACCAGATATGCTTTCAATCTTGCCAGAATCAAGCAATAATTCAGCAATCATCAACCACAATTTCAGATCTAAAACCAGTAACAGCAGAAATTATCAAGGTTCTGAGAACCGGACCGATCATCGAACCGCTTTAGTCATCAGCTCATTGGTTTAGTAGTTTAACCGGTTCAACCGTGGTTCAACTGAAAAAATCGTTTTGGAGTTATATCTTTGAAGTTTCAAATAACAGAAGCAGCAATCATTCAAGAAATGAACCCTTTTCTCTTCAAACTCTCTACAATTTCAGTAAAATAAACTACTTTTCATGTATTTGCATACAGTTTTAGTCCAAAGCTTTAAAAAATATGCTTTTAACTAGCTTCTTAGTACAATCAGTTTTTAACATGTAAAATTAGAAATACAAAAATTGTAAAATCCTTAAACTTATATTTTAATTAAGACTAAGATTAAGTAGCCCAGCTAGTATAAAAAAATATACTAAGTTTCAATTCCAAATCTAATTGACTAACAACTGCTGCATTATACATGATTGCGAAGTACTCCAAAAGTGTATGAAATATTGAAATGCACCATTCAATGCAACAAAAACCTATGCAGGATGCACTGTACAACAAAAGTATAGTTCAGGACTTGTATATGGAAAAATAAGATAGTAAATCAAAAATAAAATTTTTTCACCATATCACCATATTTAAAAACTCATATATCCACCTTAAACTAAGACAAATAAATTAATCTCAGAATTAAGCCAGTCATAATGCAGCACAATTTGTGAAACTTAATGACACACAAAAGTCAGTCTTAAGACCCAAATAAAAGGGTGCTTATAGAACATAATTCATATTTCCTAGCACTAGTATAACCTGATTCCTAATAATTCAAAGGCTAGATTTATTAATGCTATTGTGCTAGAATAAAAGATCTAATTTCCCTAACCCAGGTAGAAGCAGTCTATTTCCAGCAAGGTTGGGAATGTTTTGAACAAAATATTGGTATTCAATTAATTATTAAGACAGTCACAATTTATGCATAATTAAATCACAAAACAATAAAACACAAACCAGCACATCATCAGCTCATCACTACCCAAAAATATCACAAAACACAACAGCAGAACAGAGCAGCCAAAGCTAATCAATAATCATTAATCAAATAATCAATCAATAAAAACGTAAACATTCAATAATCATTCAATGATTTCTGAAAAGAGCATAAAAAAGAAACAAGAACAAGTGAGCACTGACTGCGGCGGACGAAGCTCAAAGAGACAAGCCCTGACTGCGGCGGATGGTGGCAAACACGGCTGCTCCCTGCGGCTGTGGTGGAGGCTAGGGTTTTTCTCTTGGTTGAGCTTCTGATCTCTGAACTCGAAGGAAAGAGATTGGAGTGGAGAAGGGTTTTCTTCAATAAAATCACAAAACATTCAATAATCAATTAATCATCATGTGATTTGATTTCTGAGCAGAGCATTAAAAAAATTTAAAAAAAAAAACGAAGAACAAGTGAGCAGTGAGCACTGACCTTCGGTCTGAGACGGCGAGCAAATTAGTAATTATAATGAAGCAGCAACACAAATTCGCCAACAACAGAACCAACCGCAACAACTAGAAAACTTCATGCCAACAATAACTTCAGAATCCAATTTCAGAACACAAACTCAGCTCAGAATCTTAAAAATTAACTAAAAAATAAAGATGAAACTGAAGAAATGGCCTACTGGTGAGACGCCGAGGGAGGAACGGCGGTGACAGAGTGAGCTCGGAGAGAGTGTGAGCTCGGAGAGAGTGTGAGCTCGGAGTAACACGGCGCTGACAATGACCTCGTAGAGATAGAGAGAGATCTTGAAGAGAGAGACGCCGAGAACAGAGCTCGTTACGGCGAGGAGACGACAGCCGAGCAGGAGCAGTTCGCGACGGCAACGAGAAGAGCTCCGAGCAGAGATTCCACCGCGAGGAGAAGAGGGTGAGTGGCAGAGACGTTCAGCGACGGCACTCTCTATCAGTCACAAATCCAGTGGCGACGGCGAGCTCTGGCCGAGGAGAGGAGTTCGGCAATGGTAGGAGCTGCCGCCTGCTGCAGCTAGTGGTGGCTGGCTGATGAGTGTTGATGATGAGTTGATGAATCGCGGGACTGGAGAGGCCTTTAGGATTAACTGGTTAAGAGTGGGTGAGTGAGTGAGTGGAGGCTATAGGGTTGCCGTTTGATGTTGCTTTTCTCAATCAGGAAGGGGCTGGAAGGAGGAGTGAGTGAGTGAGGTCGCCAGGGTGCTGCAGTTTGGTCAGGGAAAATTTTTGAAAATCGGATAGATTTTGGTTCGGTTCGACCGATTGATTTTCAACTGATTTGACGGTTCAACAACAATTTTCAAGTTTGATGGTTATAGTTTCTAATCGGATCACAAATTTTATCGGTTCATAGTTCAACCGATTCGATCCAACTTATTTTCAGAACTTTGAGTACAATATATGAGGGGTTATTTGTAAGCTGAATTTTCTATTTTTTTCTTATTTTATAAAATTTAATTTGGAAGATTTTTTTAAATATTATTTTATTTATCAATATATATAATTTGGACATAATTTACGTTTTCTTTATCTTATTATTTATCTCATTTATTGTAAACAAATTAATTATATCTCATTTATACTGTAAATAAAATAAGACACGTAATATGTGAGAATTGACGTATTTTATATATTGTTTAGGATGTAAATAAAATATATTCATAATTAATTTATTTATATTATAAATAAAATATATATTTATAAATAAAAGATATAATTTTTAAAATAATAAAAATATTAATAATTTAATTTAAATCAATTTAAAAAAATCAATATATTTTATTATTATTTTGATCGAATGAAATATTAACAAAGGTTGTAGTTGCATCATTAAATTTGAAAAAATTTCAAAAATAAGAGCAGTTTGTTTGTTTCATTGGGGTCAAAATCCTGTCCCACTCCGAAATGTTTTCCAATTTTGCATCAACTATCTCTTCCCTTTTCTATTATATTATTTAAACAGTCATTCTTCCTTTTGCATAATTCATTCAAATTTTTAAACTTTCTGATTTTTTTTTAATTTATTTTTATTATTTAATTAAATTTCAAACTACCCACTATTTTTTAAAGAGAATTTGAAACAACACATTCCCATATTCATTTGAAAATTTGAAACATTACGCTATTTTTTCTAGAAGAGCGAAGAAGGAGTCTCTACGTTAATTGAATATTTTAATTTTTTTTACCATATAGTTACTTTAAAAGATTTTTTATTTTTATAAATTAAATAAAAATAATAATTATTGAAATAAATAATTTATAAAATATTTACTGAAATAAATATTTCTCTTATCTCGTTTACAATGTAAACGAAATAAGCCAGATAGACGCAACACATATATATCTCGTATTCTTGTTTACAGTATAAACGTTTGTAATGTAAACCAGATATACATCTCACTTACAATGTATTTTAAAAAAAAATTAAAATAATAAAAAATATTAATAATATCAATCATTCAAATTTTTAGCATGTAATTAGTACATAAAAAGGTTGGTAAAAAAAATAAAAATGGAAAGATGGAAAGCCAATTCTTAAAAAGAGGTTGACGGGGATAGTGGAAAGAGACTGAAACGGTTATCGTGCATCAACTTCACCCTTCTTATCTTTCAATTTTTTAGAAATTGCATAATTACCATATTTATTTTTATCATGGAACTTTCCTTAAATAGGTACGAATTTTTTGTCTTTTAAATTTAAATCAATCCAATTGAATTATAATTTAATCTAAATTTTTTTATGTACTATTTTTAAGTACTAATTAATCAAACATATCTATTTTAATCTCTTCTACCAGTCTTTTTATGTACTAATTACATGCTAAAAATTTGGATTATTAATATTATTAATATTTTTATTATTTTCAACAAAATTTTTAAGAAATACATGTATCTCATTTAGACTATCGTTTACAGTGTAAACGAGATAAGAGAAAAATATTTATTTTAGTAAATATTTTTTAAATTATTTATTTTGATGATTATTATATTTATTTAATTTAAACAATAAACAAAAAATTTAAATAAGTAATAGAAGAAGATATCAAATTAAAAAATTGAAAATTGAATAAATTTAATAAAATTTTTATGTACTCTTCTAAATATTAAAAATTTAAGTATACATATTTCTTGTACCTGTTATAAATTTAAAAATAAATATAAATAAAATTTTTATGTATTCTTTTAAGTATTAAAATTTGGATTATTATAATAATTTTTTATAATAATATATATATTTCGTTTACACTATAAATGAGATATGTGTATTTTTTTTTAACTCTAAATAAAATAAGATACATTCATAATTATCTAATTTACACAATAAACGAGATAAGTCAAATTATATAAATTGATAAATACGCTACGAATCCATATTTCAGTAAATAAAATCGTTAAATTATTTATTTTAAAAAAAAATCCTAATTTGAATGTGAGGATATTTTACATAATAGTTTATAAATACATTTAAGTTTTTAAATGATTATATATCTTAAATTTTAAATTTTATATTATTTATGTATTAATATAAAAAAATAATTATTTTTTATT
>NC_029777.3:85510416-85552134 GCF_000817695.3 Arachis duranensis
TTTGTTCACCTAATTTAAAATTATTATCTATTTGAATGTAATTTTTATATATTTTTAATGGATTTAACTCATTTATATCTTAAGAATACATGTTAAAATTGTAAATTAAATTTTTTTCTTAAAAATATAAAAATTTAAATTTTCAATGTATTTTTTTGTATTCATTAAAAAATATTTTAAATTTTTTATAATAATAATCTTATCATATACTTTTAATACACATATCAGCTAAACTTATTTTTAATTTTTCCATATTTGTTATCTTTAAATTTAATGACTTTATAAATCAAACACCAATCTTTTTTTTTTAAATGTGCAATAATTGTTTTCTTAATAAATTTATCTTATTAATTATTTATGGGTTTAGTTAACATGACATACGATAAAATTACCAATTAAAAAAGTCTTCATAAAAATAGATGTACAAAATTTAAATTTTTAATGCATCTATTATATATTTGTTAAAGTAAAATATTTAGAAAAAAGTTATTACTAGTAATTTTAACTTATTTTCAAATACGTGTTAATTAAATCCTTTGTTTATTACCAAAAAGGTGTTATGCTGCCATTAACTTTAATCTATCTTTTTTTACATTAAAAATCATATATAGCAATTTAATATACGTTTAATGCTTTTATTATTGATTCCTTCTTAAAAGTTCTTAATGTATAATCCTTATTAATTAAATAAATTTTAATTATACATATTTTAATGTTTAATTATTTTTTATTTCTTTTTTATTTTTACCAAATTAATGTCCAGAAAATGCTATACTTCCTTTGCATTGTGTAACATTTCATTACCTACTTTTGCGTATAAAAGTGTATTTAATTTAAAATTAATTTATTTATAATAACTTATATAAAAATTTACTAATGAAACACTACATGAAATTCATTACAATGTATGTAAATGAAACCTAAATTACACAATCAATGTTATGGTGTAGATACCAAAAAAAAAAATGAATGTTATATTGTCACGGTCAAGCATTTTTTAGAATTCATAATATATGGAAAATTTACCTGAGTATATAGAATGAGAATGTTATCTATCAACGCTCAATGTAAATAGCAGAAGCAGGTCTTTCTTGCCTTCACTCAAACTAGGTCTTTCTTGCTTTCACTCAAACTATCATTGAGTGTCGTGACAAAATAGATTTTTTTTATCACAAACATCCAGACATTATATTTTTCTTGAAACCATGGTTAAAGTCTGTTGAAAATGCTTAATTTTGTAGTAGCATTAGCATGTAAAGTTTTAAATCCTGTGAATCAGTCAATAATGGAACAAGTGTGTAAATAATGCATATGCACGTCACTAGTTATCAATTCCAGTTAAGTATATAGAAGTAGATATTCGTGTGAATCCAAGTAAGAAATAGCAATAAGAATCTGACACGAAAACCAAGTGGGAAAACTGAGATAAAAAAGCATGAGATGTGGAAAAATAAAAAAAGAACAGATGTCTTGCCCGGACTGCCCTAATGATTTGCAGAAGGATATGCATTATTGTGGTGGGGTCTTTGTTTGTCGTCCCAACAGAAACTTAACTTCATCTCTACGTTTGATAACACAAAGGATAGTAATATTAACATTTCAAAGATAAATAAAAAATCGGTGTTTATGTTTATGAATTATGACTACTTGTCCTTGTCCCGATGCAATGCAGTACCATGACCCATCATCACCCACAAACCCAACCAAAAAAATATTAAAATGACATCACCAATTGCAGAATTTTTATTTCATGCAATATACTGAGACTTTGTTTGATAAAGTTTTTATTTTTTAAAAATAATTTATAAAAATAAAAGATAAATTTTTAAAAGTCTTAATACTTGTGTCTGGTAAAATTAAATTAAAAATGACTTTTAATAAATACTGTTCATACCCTGGCCCAATAACAAAGGTCCAGGATCAAGCAAAAGACCTAATCCCAAGGGTTGGGCCTCACCAGTACCAATCTCCATCCTATGAAGTCGGTACTCATCACGACCTGCTCTAAAGAAGTAAGGAACGAGATTAGCTGGCGGATAAACACTCATTCAAATGAGTAACTGCCCCTAGAATCTCTCTAACCACTTCCACGAGTCATATCTTAACCTCCCTAAGATAATTGGATGGTTAACACCCTAAAAATATGGCACTACTTCAACGGTGGTTATTGGTTCACCACTATAAATACACTGACACCCCTCAGGTATCTGTAAGTCCAATACTCTCTAGACCTGCTCACGCCCTTGCTAACTTAGGCATCAGAGTGTCTTTGCAGGTACCACCCCCATCCCTTCGTACAAACAAGTCGGACGGAGTCTCCCGAGTTGCATACCCATTCGGAATCCTCCTCCTTCACACATTTGGGCCAACCGACGCCATCCACCCCATCAATCTCCGGTTACCCACCGTAACATTGGCGCCGTTGCCGGGGACCCGAGAGATCAACCAGTAATGGCGGACAGATCCCGTGAAGAGGGTCGTGTGGAGTCGGATTTTGAACAAGAGAATCTAGACACAGGCAATAATGATGCAGACTTGACCCTCCACCAGGGAATTAATGATCAACACAGGGAAGGTACCTCCGGAGTAAAAAACCCGAAGGTAAACTCTTCAGAGGGGCGCGAATCAGAGAAAGAGGGACCATCCCATGTAACTGAACTCATGGGATTAGTCCACAGTCGCTTGGAACAATTAGAACAAGAACGGGAGCGACAAAAGGAAACCGAAAAGAACCTAAAAGAGGAGATGGAACGACGAAAAGAGTTAGAGAGAAAACTCTTAAAGTTAGAATCCTCCCTCAAAGGTCACAACTCCCGCAACGAACGAGAAGAGCCGCCCTTAGGAGGGGAGGATCCTTTCAGCGAGGACATAATGAGGGCAAAAGTTCCGAGGAACTTCAAAAGCCCCGATATGGATCTCTATGACGGAATCACGGATCCAAAGCATCACTTGAGCAATTTTAAAAGTCGGATGTACCTAGCTGATGCTTCCGACGCTACGCGATGCAAAGCTTTCCCGACCACCCTATCGAAAGCAGCGATGAAGTGGTTCGACAGCCTCCCCCCGAGGTCGGTTACTAGTTTTGAAGACCTCTCAAGGAAGTTTTTGATGAGATTCTCAATCCAGAAGGACAAAGTGAAACATGCACCGAGTCTCCTGGGAATAAAACAGGAGGTCGGAGAATCCTTACGAGCCTATATGGAAAGGTTCAACAAAGCATGTTTAGAGATTCAAGACCTGCCCACAGAGGTAGTCATAATGGGGTTAGTCAATGGACTCAGAGAAGGCCCCTTCTCACAATCCATATCTAAAAGACACCCCGTTTCTCTAAGTGATGTAGAGGAAAGAGCTGAAAAGTACATCAATATGGAGGAAAACGCTAAGTTGAGAGACCTGAGTTGGCGCCCTGGGCTCCCGCCCTCAACAAAAGAGAGGGAAAGGGAAACGAAGAAAAAAGAAGGACTCGGTCTCGAGAGACCAAGAAAATACCACTCTTATACTCCTCTGAAAGTTTCTATAGTGGACGTATACAGAGAGATTTGTAACACTGAAAGACTGCCACCCTTAGACCCATTAAAAATAAAAAAGGGGGGAGCCGCAGCGACTACTGTGAGTACCATAAAATATATGGTCACTCCACAAACGACTGTTACGACCTTAAAAATGTGATAGAAAAGCTAGCTAGAGAAAGTCGGCTTGATAGATATCTCATAGAAAGGTCGGACGGTCATGGGAAGAGAAAGCGAGATGATATGGATAGAAGAGACCCACCGCCGCAGACTCCGGAGAGACATATCCATATGATCTCAGGAGGGTTCGCGGGAGGAGGACTCACTAAATCCTCTCGCAAAAGACATCTCAAAAGAGTCTACCAGGTCGGAGAAGAGTTATCCAACCTCCCTATCATTTCATTCACAAAAGAAGATGGGTAAGGAATAATCCCTGGACACGATGATCCAGTAGTAATAACTATGATCTTGGCAAATGCCCATCTCCACAGAACCCTAGTGGACCAAGGAAGCTCCGCGGACATCCTTTTTAAGCCCGCTTTTGACAAACTAGGGTTGGATGAGAAAGAATTAAGAGCCTACCCCGACACCCTATACGGGTTAAGAGATACGCCAATAAAACCACTGGGATTTTTGCCCCTCCACACCACTTTTGGAAAGGGGGAAAAATCAAAGACTCTGAGTATAGACTTCATAGTCATCGATGTAGGGTCAGCATATAACGCTTTAATCGGTAGAGCTACTCTAAACCGACTCGGAGCAGTGGTATCTACACCCCACCTTTGCATGAAATTCCCGACTTCAGCGGGGATAGCAACGGTAAGGGGAGATCAAAAGTTGGCAAGGAAATGTTACAATGAAAGCCTAAATCTGAGAGGAAAGGGCAGAGAAGTTCACACAATAGAGCTCGGAGGTGCAAGGGCCAGAGAAGAGCTGCGACCACAACCGGGAGGAAAAACGGAGGAAATACAGATCGGCAAAGAGGAAGGAAAAAATACTCACATAGGAGCCAACCTAGGGGAAACCCTAAAACAAGGGTTGACTAAACTCCTAAGAGATAACTCCGATCTCTTCGCCTGGAAGGCCTCCGACATGCCTGGGATAGACCCCGAGCTCATGTCCCATAAGCTCCCGGTTTACCCGGGGTCCCGACATGTACAACAAAGAAGACGCAAGCTCGGCCCGGAACGAGCCCTAGTAGTAGAAGAACAAGTACAGGCGCTCCTGGAAGCTGGCTTCATCAGAGAAGTCAAATACCCAACATGGCTAGCCAATGTAGTGCTAGTCAAAAAACAGAATGGCAAATGGAGAATGTGTGTCGACTATACCGACTTAAATAAAGCATGTCCCAAGGACCCTTATCCACTGCCAAGTATTGATACCCTAGTGGACTCCAGCTCGGGGTATCAATACTTATCATTCATGGACGCCTACTTGGGATATAATCAAATCCCAATGTATGAGTCAGACCAGGAGAAGACATCTTTCATCACACCCAGAGCTAATTTCTGCTACGTGGTCATGCCATTCGGGTTGAAGAATGCAGGAGCCACATATCAAAGGTTGATGAATAAAGTGTTTTCTTCTCACCTTGGGAATCTAATGGAAGTATACGTCGACGACATGCTGGTAAAGACCAAGAAAGAAGTCGACCTCTTGTCCGACCTCTCACAAGTCTTTGACACTATAAGGCTGCACGGGATGAGACTAAATCCCACAAAGTGCGCCTTCGCGACGGAGGCAGGAAAATTTCTAGGATTTATGCTAACACAAAGAGGGATCGAAGCCAATCCCAATAACTGTAGAGCCATCCTAGAGATGAAAAGCCCGACTTGTTTGAGGGAAGTCCAGCAGTTGAATGGCCGACTTGCAGCCCTCTCCAGATTTTTGGCAGGATCGGCACTAAAATCCCTTCCACGCCATTGGAGTCAACAAATGAATACCAATGTCGTTTCTGATTAAGACCAAGTCACTTGGGGTGAATGCTCTTCGAATGACTTTTTTGTTGTATCTTGCAGTCATCCTTTGCTTCAACGCCGCTTCTCTTATCTGGGCTTTTTCTCGGACTTCTGGGAGTAAGTCGAGCTCCTCTTTGTGCCCCTGTATATTTCCGATCTCGTCGTGGAGAATTACCATTGGGCTTTGTTCACTGATTTCTATTGGTATCATGGCTTCCACGCCATAAACTAGCCGGAAGGGTGTTTCTCCAGTGGCGGATTGGGGCGTTGTCCTATAAGCCCATAGCACTTGTGGGAGCTCTTCAGCCCAGGCTCCTTTTACTTCTTGTAGCCTTTTCTTTAGCCCTGACAGTATGACTTTGTTGGCTGCTTCAGCTTGCCCATTGGCTTGCGGGTGCTCCACCGAGGTGAACTGATGCTTGATTTTCATACTGGCTACTAAGCTTCTAAAGGTAGAGTCGGTGAACTGTGTTCCATTATCTGTAGTAATGGAATAAGGTATCCCAAACCTTGTGATGATATTTTTGTAGAGGAACCTCCGACTTCTTTGTGCAGTGATGGTGGCCAATGGTTCTGCTTCTATCCACTTTGTGAAGTAATATATTCCTACGATCAGGTATCTGACTTGTCCTGGCGCTTGGGAAAAAGGACCTAACAAATCTATTCCCCATTTTGCAAAGGGCCATGGAGAAGTGATACTGATGAGCTCTTCTGGTGGAGCCACGTGGAAATTTGCATGCATATGACATAGTTGACACTTTTTCAGAAATTCTGTGGCATCTTTCTGCAAGGTCGGCCAGTAGAATCCAACTCGGATTACTTTCCTGGCTAGTGACCTTGCTCCGAGATGGTTTCCGCAGATCCCACTATGTACTTCCTCTAATACCTCAGCAGTTCTTGAGGTCGGTACACATTTTAATAATGGTGTTGATATCCCCCTTCTGTAGAGAATATTTCTCACCAAGGTGTAGTGTTGTGCTTCCCTTCGGATCTTTTTTGCCTCTTTCTCCTCTTTAGGGAGGATGTCGAATTTCATGTATTCGACCAAGGGATTCATCCATCCGAGGTTTAAATCGACTACCTCAAGTACTTCTTATTTGTCTTCTGTTTTTACTACTGAGGGTTCCTGGAGGGTTTCTTAGATCAGGCTTCTGTTGTTCCCTCCCGGTTTGGTACTTGCTAACTTGGATAGGACGTCCGCTCTGCTGTTTAAATCCCGAGTTATGTGTTTGACCTCGGTTTCTGCAAAGCGCCCAAGGTGCTCCAGAGTTTTCTCCAAGTACCTCTTCATATTTGGATCTTTTGCCTGATACTCTCCACTTATCTGGGAGGTCACCACTTGTGAGTCGCTGTATATCACCTTTGTAGCACCGACTTCTTCTGCCAACTTCAATCCAGCAATCAAGGCTTCATATTCTGCCTGATTATTTGAAGCTGGAAATTCAAATTTTAGGAAAACTTCTATCTGGGTTTCTCTTTCATCTACCAATATTCTGCCTGCGCCGCTTCCTGTTTTATTGGAAGATCCATCTACATAGAGTTCCCATGTAGTTGGTTTTTCCTCCTGATCCCCTGCGTATTCTACAACGAAGTCGGCAAGGCATTGGGCTTTGATCGCTGTCCGAGTTTCATATCTTAAGTCGAACTCGGAGAGCTCTATTGCCCATTGAACCATTCTCCCTGCAACATCCATCTTTTGGAGGATTTGCTTCATGGGTTGGTTCGTACGGACTCTTATTGTGTGAGCCTGAAAGTAAGGTCGTAGCCTTCGTGAGGCTATTACTAAGGAGTAGGCAAACTTCTCTAGTTTGTGGTACCTTAGCTCAGGGCCTTGTAGAACTTTACTGATGAAATAAACTGGATGTTGTCCGACCTCATCTTCTCTTATCAGGGCTGATGAAACAGCCTTGTCCGCTACGGATAAGTACAAGACGAGGTCTTTTCCAGATACTGGTCGGGTCAGAATAGGAGGAGGTTGGCTTAAAAACTTTTTGAACTCCTGGAACGCCTCCTCGCATTCAGGAGTCCATTCAAACTGACATCCCTTTCTCAATAAGAACAGTGGAAGGGATTTTAGTGCCGATCCTGCCAAAAATCTGGAGAGGACTGCAAGTCGGCCATTCAGCTGCTGGACATCCCTCAAACAAGTCGGGCTTTTCATCTCTAGGATGGCTCTACACTTATCGGGATTGGCTTCGATTCCTCTTTGTGTTAGCATAAATCCTAGAAATTTTCCTGCCTCCGCCGCGAAGGCGCACTTTGCGGGATTTAGTCTCATCCCGTGCAGCCTTATGGTGTCAAAGACTTGTGAGAGGTCGGACAAGAGGTCGACTTCTTTCTTGGTCTTTACCAGCATGTCGTCGACATATACTTCCATTAGATTCCCAAAGTGAGAAGAAAACACTTTATTCATCAACCTTTGATATGTGGCTCCTGCATTCTTCAACCCGAATGGCATGACCACGTAGCAGAAATTAGCTCTGGTTGTGATGAATGATGTCTTCTCCTGGTCTGGCTCATACATTGGGATTTGATTATATCCCGAGTAGGCGTCCATGAATGATAAGTATTGATACCCCGAGCTGGAGTCCACTAGGGTATCAATACTTGGCAGTGGATAAGGGTCCTTGGGACATGCTTTATTTAAGTCAGTATAGTCGACACACATTCTCCATTTGCCATTCTGTTTTTTGACTAGCACTACATTGGCTAGCTATGTTGGGTATTTGACTTCTCTGATGAAGCCAGCTTCCAGGAGCGCCTGTACTTGTTCTTCTACTACTAGGGCTCGTTCCGAGCCGAGCTTGCGTCTTCTTTGTTGTACATGTCGGGACCCCGGGTAAACCGATGGCTTATGAGACATGAGCTCGGGGTCTATCCCAGGCATGTCAGAGGCCTTCCAGGCGAAGAGATCGGAGTTATCTCTTAGGAGCTTAGTCAACCCTTATTTTAGGGTTTCCCCTAGGTTGGCTCCTATGTGAATATTTTTTCCTTCCTCTTTGCCGATCTGTATTTCCTCCGTTTTTCCTCCCGGTTGTGGTCGCAGCTCTTCTCTGGCCCTTACACCTCCGAGCTCTATTGCGTGAACTTCTCTGCCCTTTCCTCTCAGATTTAGGCTTTCATTGTAGCATTTCTTTGCCAACTTTTGATCTCCCCTTACCGTTGCTATCCCCGTTGAAGTCGGGAATTTCATGCAAAGGTGGGGTGTAGATACCACTGCTCCGAGTCGGTTTAGAGTAGCTCTGCCGATTAAAGCGTTATATGCTGACCCTACATCGATGACTATGAAGTCTATACTCAGAGTCTTTGATTTTCCCCCTTTCCAAAAGTGGTGTGGAGGGGCGAAAATCCCAGTGGTTTTATTGGCGTGTCCCCTAACCCGTATAGAGTGTCGGGGTAGGCTCTTAACTCTTTCTCATCCAACCCTAGTTTGTCAAAAGCGGGCTTAAAAAGGATGTCCGCCGAGCTTCCTTGGTCTACTAGGGTTTTGTGGAGATGGGCATTTGCCAGGATCATAGTTATTACTACTGGATCATCGTGTCCAGGGATTATTCCTTGCCCATCTTCTTTTGTGAATGAAATGGTAAGGAGGTCGGGGACTCTTCTCCGACCTGGTAGACTTTTTTGAGATGTCTTTTGCGAGAGGATTTGGTGAGTGCTCCTCCCGCGAACCCTCCTGAGATCATATGGATATGTCTCTCCGGAGTCTGCGGCGGTGGGTCTCTTCTATCCATATCATCTCACTTTCTCTTCCCATGACCGTCTGTCCTTTCTATGAGATATCTATCAAGCCGACCTTTTCTAGCCAGCTTTTCTATCACATTTTTAAAGTCGTAATAGTCATTTGTGGAGTGACCATATATTTTATAGTACTCACAGTAGTCGCTGCGGCTCCCCCCTTTTTTATTTTTAATGGGTCTAGGGGGTGGCAGTCTTTCAGTGTTACAAATCTCTCTGTATATGTCCACTATAGAAACTTTCAGAGGAGTATAAGAGTGGTATTTTCTTGGTTTCTCGAGACCGAGTTCTTCCTTTTTCTTGGTTTCCCTTTCCCTCTCTTTTGTTGAGGGAGGGAGCCCAGGGCGCCAACTCAGGTCTCTCAACTTAGCGTTTTCCTCCATATTGATGTACTTTTCAGCTCTTTCCTCTACATCACTTAGAGAAACGAGGTGTCTTTTAGATATGGATTGTGAGAAGGGGCCTTCTCTGAATCCATTGACTAACCCCATTATGACTGCCTCTGTGGGCAGGTCTTGAATCTCTAAACATGCTTTGTTGAACCTTTCCATATAGGCTCGTAAGGATTCTCCGACCTCCTGTTTTATTCCCAGGAGGCTCGGTGCATGTTTCACTTTGTCCTTCTGGATTGAGAACCTCATCAAAAACTTCCTTGAGAGGTCTTCAAAACTAGTAACCGACCTCGAGGGGAGGCTGTCGAACCACTTCATCGCTGCTTTCGATAGGGTGGTCGGGAAAGCTTTGCATCGCGTAGCGTCGGAAGCATCAGCTAGGTACATCCGACTTTTAAAATTGCTCAAGTGATGCTTTGGATCCGTGGTTCCGTCATAGAGATCCATATCGGGGCTTTTGAAGTTCCTCGGAACTTTTGCCCTCATTATGTCCTCGCTGAAAAGATTCTCCCCTTCTAAGGGCGGCTCTTCTCGTTCGTCGCGGGAGTTGTGACCTTTGAGGGAGGATTCTAACTTTAAAAATTTTCTCTCTAACTCTTTTCGTCGTTTCATCTCCTCTTTTAGGTTCTTTTCGGTTTCTTTTTGTCGCTCCCGTTCTTGTTCTAATTGTTCCAAGCGACTGTGGACTAATCCCATGAGTTCAGTTACATGGGATGGTCCCTCTTTCTCTGATTCGCGCCCCTCTGAAGAGTTTACCTTTGAGTTTTTTACTCCGGAGGTACCTTCCCTGTGTTGATCATTAATTCCCTGGTGGAGGGTCAAGTCTGCATCATTATTGCCTGTGTCTAGATTCTCTTGTTCAGAATCCAACTCCACACGACCCTCTTCAGGAGATCTGTCCGCCATTACTGGTTGATCTCTCGGGTCCCCGGCAACGGCGCCAATGTTACGGTGGGTAACCGGAGATTGATGGGGTGGATGGCGTCGGTTGGCCCAAATGTGTGAAGGAGGAGGATTCCGAATGGGTATGCAACTCAGGAGACTCCGTCCGACTTGTTTGTACGAAGGGATGGGAGTGGTACCTGCAAAGACACTCCAATGCCTAAGTTAGCAAGGGTGTGAGCAGGTCTAGAGAGTATTGGACTTAGAGATACCTGAGGAGTGTCAGTGTATTTATAGTGGTGAACCAATAACCACCATTGAAGTAGTACCATATTTTTAGGGTATTAACCGTCCCATTATCTTAGGGAGGTTAAAATATGGCTCGTGGAAGTGGTTAGAGAGATTCTAGGGGCAGTTACTCATTTGAATGAGTGTTTATCCGCCAGCTAATCTCGTTCCCGACTTCTTTAGAGCAGGTCGTAATGAGTACCGACTTCATAGGATGGAGATTGGTACTGGTGAGACCCAACCCTTGGGATTAGGTCTTTTGTTTGATCCTGGGCCTTTGTTATTGGGCCAGGGTATGAACAGTTTTCATAAACCAAGTCAACCTCTTCACATTTCAAAGAGCAGATAAAAAATAAACAAATATCATAGATATACTGAAAAAATACAAAAACAATGCACAAAAAAATAATATAAATAGATAGAAGTGTATACTTAATATGTGATAGAAATGTATTTGTATTGAAATTTGTGAAAATTAGGTTGAAAAATAAAAAATATATAAAGACTGTGTTAGAATTTGTGAAGGTTAGAATGAGAAGTTATAAAATATATGAAGATTTCAACCGCAATATAATAGCGGAAAACATGTGCGGAAAAATAAATAAAATTTGATAAGCACAAGCCAGTTTTAAAAAGCTCTCGCTTAAATACTTTCAAAAGCACCCCTAACATTTAAAAACCGCAAACACAAGGATTTAAATTTTTTAATTGAACTTTTTAATTTACCAAACACAAAATGAGGTGTTTGTGCTTGTTAAAAACACAAGCACCTCTTGAAAAAATTTTACCAAACCAAACCTGGGTGTCTTTCATTTTATCTTAAATAGAGAGTATAACTAGTTTGCTTTTAATCATGTAATTTGATGTCAAGTTTAATGTACATGTAGAAATTTTTTTCGAGACAAATACGGTTAATTAAGAACGCCTTGAGGTATTTCTAAATTTCACTACACCCCATCTGAAAAGGAGTCTTTAACTCCGATAAAGAATTCAATTTTCTCACCTTAGTTCTTTGACTCTTGACATCTGAATTTTACACTGAAACCCTAAGGCCAATGATCCCCAGTTAATTTAAGTAACTAACACCTAACTTCTACTCATTAAATAAAGTTATGAATTTAAACTTTTTAACTCTAAAATAGTAAATAGATAAAATAAAATATAAAACTCAATGCAAATTGTACCAAGTTAAAAACGTGCCTCGTGGTCCGTGTGGGTGTATTTCGGTATAGGTCCATATCATTTTAGTTTGAGCTGACCATCCTTGCGTATGAAAGACTATGAATCACAAGCATAATGTAACACAGAAAATAAAAATGGGTAAGTAAATAGGTATATAGCCAATTTAACAATTCAAAACAACGTAGGAAGCCGGAACAATACCAAGAAGAGACTATTGTGAGATATCATCATCATCAACACCATCATAGTCATCATCATCAACCTCCTCTTTACAAGGAAAACTTTTCTCTGCAGATTTAACCTAATTAAGTATCTGAAAAACTACCGACGAAATTAAAATTATATTGTTTTTTTATTGGTGAGGGAAGGGTAGGGGGAGAAGAAAAAATAGTAGAATGAGGACGGATTTTCTTCCTTGTTATGGGGAGAATTGATGGACGATGCTCTTTACACTTGTCTTATCATTGTCTTGTGTGTGTATGAAAACAAAGTTTAGATCTTGAAGAGGAGGCCACCATGGGTGGCAAAGAAGGGAGCAAAGACGAGGGACTCAACGGCCATAAGTTTGAGGAGGATGTTGAGTGAGGGTCCAGATATGTGCTTCAGTGAGTCCCCAATAGTGTCTCCAATCACAGCTGCCTTGTGACAATCTGACCCCTTTGGCCCAAGGCTTCTCGCATGCTCAGATGCACCAGCCTATGACATCCAAATAATTCATTTACACATTAGACCATACTCATTAAACCTTTCACATCAATTTATATATATATATCCCAACTCCATAGTAAACTCCTTACCTCAATGTACTTCTTGGCATGTGCCAGTCAGGGACTGGAGAAATGCCTCCAATAAAAAGGAGAATCCAGAAGATTGTTGATAGAGCCAAAATAAAACAACCGGTTACTTGAATATTGAGCATGTAATAAAATGTGTACACTAAACCAAAAAATATTACTTGTACACCAGACACCAGAGATCCAGCAAGGACACCAGAAAGTGTTTCTACTCCAAAGAAGATACTGACAATGAGGGGTGTAAGCATGACAAGGGCACCAGGCAGGATCATTTCTTTAATAGAAGCATCGGTGGAGATCTTAACGCATGTGGCGTAGTCAGGCTTGGCAGTTCCCTCCATCAGGCCAGGAATGGTATTAAATTGCCTGCACACTTCCTCAACCATCTTTAGTGCATCACTTACCACACTCTTCATGGTCATGGCAGAAAACCAATATGGAAGCATTGCACCAACAAGCAAACCAATGAAAACCTTTGGAGTCAACACGTCAACAGTTGTGATAGCAGCATGGCTCACAAAGGCACCAAAGAGAGCCAGAGGCACAAGCGCAGCAGAACCAATTGCAAATCCCTGAAAAAGAATAACAAATTGTCACGCACCTATCAGGAAATGTGGTGTTTCCATAAAATCAAGATATCAGACTGTCGAAAAATCCAAACCTTTCCAATAGCAGCAGTTGTGTTCCAGCAGCTTCAAGGGCATCTGTTCTCTCTCTAATTCTGTGGCTCATGCCAGCCATCTCAGCAATACCTCCAGCATTGTCACTAATTGGACCATAAGCATCAATGGCCAATCCAGTGGCTATGGTACTCAGCATCCCAAGTGCTGCAACAGCAATACCATACATGGCAGCAAAGCTGAAGCTAACAAAAATACTAGCGGCAATAGCAAAAATTGGGATAATGACAGACTTGTATCCCAAGGCAAGCCCAAAGATAACATCAGTGGTAGCACCAGTCCTGCAGGAATCTGCAATATCTTGCACAAGGCTGCAAAAGCAGGTAGGGAAAAAATAAGGTAACATCTAAAAATGAGAACATGTGAAAGTGCAAAATATGTCCTAAAACAGCTTACCTATATGCATTGCTGGTATTGTACTCGGTTACAAATCCAATAATAAGCCCTGCCCAAAGACCAACAGCAACACATAAAAATAGTTGCCTGCAAACAAAAAGCAATTTCATTAGTTCCAAAATAGGCAATGTAGCATTCATTATTTTGCTAATGGAGAATTATAAAACATACCAGTTCTTGACATCTTTCTGGATTCCAAAATTGAAGATAGTGAAAGAAGATGGTAGTGCAATCCAACTAACAATTGCAATCCCAATGGTCATTAAAGCAGTGGAAATAATGAGTTGTTTTTTCAATGCCGGCTCAATTTCCTTCACAGCCTTTATCTCAAAAAAGTCAGTTGCAAATAAGGTGGTAAGTAAACAGACTATGATACCGACAGAGCTGACAATGAGAGGGTACAACATAGCAATCAACTCATGGTTCACCCCAAAAGAGGAGATGGAAGCAACAAGGGCAGCACAGGATGACTCAGCATACGAACCGAAGAGATCAGATCCCATATCAGCAATATCCCCAACATTATCACCCATGTTATCCGCAATCACCTGGTTACAACATGATTGACTCAGAGTCGGATATACAGGAAAATTATTGAAAGTACCTTAAAAATAAAATCTAGCTCAGGGAGATCTCTCTTACAGCAGGATTTCTTGGGTCATCCTCGGGAATGTTCCTTTCAACCTTGCCAACAAGATCAGCACCAACATCAGCAGCCTTAGTGTAGATACCTCCACCAACTCTGCCAAAGAGAGCCATAGAAGACCCACCAAAACCATAACCAGTTATGGCCTCAAAAAGACCTTCCCAGTCATCACCATAGTAGACCTTGAATACGTTGATAGCAATGTAAAGAACCAATAGACCATTTGCAACAAGGAAAAATCCCATAACTGCACCAGATCTAAATGTAGTGATGAAAGCCTTTCCAACACCCTTCCTCACCTCCAGAGTGGTTCTCGCATTTGCATAAGTAGCGATTTTCATTCCAAAGAAACTGGAGACTAGCGACGTGATGCCACCGAGCAAGAATGAAATGGTACTGAAAAGGGCAGTGGCTAAAGCTGGTTTACACATCTTGGTTTCATCATAGGTGCAAGGCTGGCCGCTGGTGGCTTATGCTGAATCCTTACACAGACCCAAGGAAGAGGAATATCAAGATGGCAAAGCCACCATGATGATTCCCACACACTTGTACTCAGTGAAAAGGAAAGAGGTTGCTCCTGATGATGATCAACAATAAATATATTACCATAAGAAGAAATACACAACAATAGTTAGAAAAATATCCCGTAAATGTGAATTGAAGATTTAAAAAAAAATATGCAGACATGTATAAAACTCCAAGCAACAGCTGAAACTAGGATTAGGTCTAGTAGTATTAAACTGAAACAAACCTAAGGCTAAAAGGTTTTTGTGAAGATATAGCCAATGGAGAGTAAATAACATATGAACCATGTTCAAACGGCAATAAGGAATTAAGAGTACGAAAATGTTAAAACTGTTTCACGGATGATAGAGAAAACATGTACTCTAAGCTCATCAATAAACACATACTGCTCATATCGAGATCAAATCTAGTTTACATATATGGAATGTTAAACCATTTTGTGACAGTCATATTTTCTTTTCTTGAGCTATGGACTACCTCCGTTTGATTTTCCAGACCTGGTTAATGTCCTTTATCAATCTGTCAATCATTCTATATATATATCATCTGATTTCGGGTGTGACTGATCAAATGCTGTAAATTCATGCACTTCCTCTTCCACCTCAATGAAACTAGCTCCAGAAGGCTTTTGGCTTCCTGTGTTCTTCATTTGCCACCTTACACTAGCAACATTCACCCAATCCCCTACTTGAGCATAAATGTTTGACAAAAGGTTGAAATTTCCAGGATCCAATGGTGCCAACTCAAACAAGTGTTCGCACACAGCTTTTGCAAGATCTACATCATTATGCATTCGACAAGCCCCCAAAAGAGTTCCAAAGACTATTTCATTTGGCTCCATAGGCATGCTGCGCACAAGCTGAAAAGCTTCCTCCAGGTGTCCCCTCAACCAAGAAGATCAATCATACAACCATAGTGCTCAACTTGAGGAACAATCCCATGCACTTTCTCCATTCAATAGAAGTAATACTCCCTCATTGACAAGGCCTGCATGGGTGCAAGCACATAAAAGGCCAATGAACGTATATTTGTCCGGTTCAAAACCCTCATGTACCATCCTAGTGAAAAGCTCAAGTGCTTTCTCACCACGTTCATGCATGTCTAACCCTTGAATCAAGGAATTCCAAGGCACCAAATCTTTCTTTTCAATCCTACTAAAGACACCAAGGGCAACATCCACACATCCACACAACACCTTAGTGCTATACCTAAGCCTCCGCCTCTCAACAGAAGCATGAATTCTTTTCCCTAACGCAGCCATTCCATACTCAGCACATGCAGTTAAAATACTTATCAGAAACCCATCATCAACCCTCATCCCAACTCCCTCCATCTTAACATACAATTTTATTGCCTCATTAACAAGCCCCTTCTCAGCATACCAAGATATCATAGTGGTCCAAATCACCAAGTTCTTCCCAGGACACTTATCAAAGAACATCCTTGACATATTCACATCCCCAACTCTACAATACCCCCAAACCATCGTCGCCCATGACAGGACATTCCTCTCAGGCATTCCCTCAAACATCTCAAACACCTTCCCCATCTCCTCAGCCTTAGCATACCCATCCAACATGATGTTCCAACTAACCACATCCCTCTCAGGCATTTCACCAAACACCTTGCAGGCTTTCTCAAACTCACCACCTCGCAACAACCCACCAATCACAGAGTTCCAAGACACCACATCTCGTTCCTCCATCTCCAAAAACAACCAAATTGCCGCATCAATTCTAGCTCCCCCACATTTACAATACAAATCTATCAACGAGTTTGGCACAAATATATCACTCCCAAAAAACCCAAACTTCACCACATGTGCGTGGATCATCTGCACCATCCGAAACTGTTATAACCATCAAAAGCTTTCAATAGACACGTGTAGGTGAAGCTATCTGAAAAAAACATTGTTCCTTTATATCTGGAAGAAGGTTTCAAATACGACGGAAGGGTGAGCCTTGTTTTGGGCCTGAGCTCTGAGAGAGTGTTGTAGAGGTGGGCGTTGGTGATGGTTACGAGGTTGAATGCGTTGCCGGCGGAGGGGAGGTGGCGGGAGACGGAGAACGCGGCGACGAGTTTCTGTGCGACGTAAGGGTCTTGGTGGACGTCGTGCTTGACGACTTGAGCTTGGATTTGCTTCACGGTGTTGAGGTTTGAGCAGCGGTGGAGGTCAGAGAGCTTTTCATCGAGAAGGCAGCAAGTGGAAAACCATGTGGGCGCACGCGCCGCTGCAGCAGGCAATTGCATCTGTCGCTGACGGTGGCTTTGCAGTGAAAGGGTTTTGAAATGAAATGTCTCAACAGCAAAACCCCTCGACTTATGCCCACCAGAGTTTATTATTATAAAAATATATTGAATTATTAAATATTGTTAATAAATTGAATTTAATTTTAATACGCACATTTAATTATATAACACGTAAAAATAACTACTCTATGGTTATCTAAAAAAAATAAATATAATTACACAAAAGTGTAAAATTCTTTATACTAACAGTATCAAAATTAAACTCTAATAAATTTAATATATTTTTTAATAGATGAAAAACAAAATTAACATAAAAATTTTATTTACATCTAAAAATTTTATAAAAACTGAAACAGACAAAAGAACATTTTAGATAAGAAACCTTTAAAAGAGGAGCAGGAATTTGACCAATAATTACATGTATTGTCAGGAAATTGGCATAGAACTCATGCACAAGTTTTATATTATTTGGAGAATTAAATTTTAAAATATTCTCTGAATTTATATTTAATTTTTAAAGTAATCTCTAAAATTAATAATTATTTAAATTTATCTCTGAATTTATACTCCAAGACTCATAATAGTCCCTGAAATATTTTTTGTTTATTGGAATCTTGAAACGACGTCGTTTTAAACAAAAAAAAAAAGAAAAAAAAGTTGTTTTATATTAAAAAAACAACAACCCTCTTTTTTTCTTCAACTTTGTTCTTCTTCTTTTTCTTCAACAGATCACAAAAATAAAAACTAACAACACAAAATATTACAAAAAAAATCACCATTAATTAGAAAAGATCAATCAACTTAAATAGCAAGTATTAATCAACATAAACATCAACAAGCACAAAAAATAGCAACAACAAAAAAAAACAGATAATTATAGAATAAAAAATTAACTAATGTTGTTATATTAAAATAGGATCAGCAGCAACAATCACCCAGAACATTACAAAACAATGATTTGATAACTAAAAAAATTAACGAAAAAAATCATCATGGCTGAGAGAGAGAACCGCGCCAGAGGAGAGAAAAGGGAGACGAGCGAAGATGGAAGCTAGCGAGCAACGGCGGCAGCAACACAGAGGTCAGCGAGAGACGATGACAGCAAAAGTTGAGAAGAGCTCTTGTGAGTGTGAGAGTATGGTTGGAGAGAGGGAGAGGGAGAGCATCATATTAAAAAGAAAAAGGGGAGGGGAATGATCTCAGGTTGGGAAAGCAGAAGGAAAAGAAAAAAGGTTAGAAGAGGAAAAAGGGGACGGATTGGGGATGAAAAAGGAAAAGGAGAAGGCTGAGGGAGGAAAAGGGGTCGGGGATGGGGATGAGGAAGGGAATAGATTGGGAATTGGGAGGGAGGGAGTTCTACCTATCCTTTTTTCTTTTTTTTTCTTTTTTTTTTTAAATTGGGGTTCTATGCTATTTTCTTTTTTCTGTTTTTTATTTAAAATGACGTCGTTTTAAGATTCCGACGAACGAAAAATGCTTTAGGAATTACTATAAGTTTCGGAATACAAGTTCAGGGAAAAATTTGAATAATTATTAATTTTAGGAATTACTTTGAAGTTTGAGTGTAAGTTCAGAGACTATTTTAATACTTAACTCTTATTTGCATATAATTTTATTTTGTGAGAGATTATTATATGCTTATTTTATTATTTTTTATAAAATCTAAAAATAAATACTAAAATAAAAATAAAAAATAAAACACACTTTAAACATTTGGGATATGAATCATATGATGTAATAGTTATATATTTGACTTTTATTTTTATTTATCAAATAAATATTATATTGAATCATACATCACATTTTCAGAGTAACAAAAATACTATTTACACACTTAATCGGTTATTATATATTTGAATATAAATACATATATAATTTAATTTATTTTTAATATGTATTTTATATTTTAATATACATTTTACTCTAATGACTAATTTTAGTGATTAATTTTAGAGCAAAAAAACCATTATAAGCCAATGTGCTGTAGAATTTACGTTAATAAGCCAAACTGAATATGGTTTCAGTAATGCGCCAGATCATATATTAATATAATTTGAACCAACTTGGTTCGAACTGCATTTGTTAATAATTCGAACTAGGTCAGTTCGAATTATGAGTTGAGTCTTCTTCATAAATCGAACCAGCTTAGTTTGAACTTTGATTGCAAGTAATTCGAACCAGAGTGGTTCGAATTATAGAGAGAGAACCCGGCCAAAGTAATTCGAACCAGGCTGGTTTGAATTAAACAAACTTTAATTCGAAGGAGGCCGGTTCGAATTAGTGGGAGAAAGAGCTCTATATATATGGCTGTAAACGTGAGTTGGTCTCATTAGAGGGAGTAAGATGGCTAGTGAGGAGAGTTTTGTTGTTTTGGTTCACCACAGAGGATCCATTAAGAGGAAAACTCGTTCCGGAGTGAAGTTCACAGATAAGGATCCTCTCTATATTGTCGTTACTCCTACGACGAGCTTTGATGACCTTGTTAGATCTGTACTGATGAAGCTCGGTCTAGAAGGTGCGAAGCGGGTTACGAAGTTTTTCTATCGCATTCCAATCACGGTGCTCTAGGATACCGTGAAGTATGATTGTTTCACGATTAGTAGCGATGAGGACTTGCAAGTAATGTTTCTTTGTCGGCGGCAGTTTCTAGAGGTGAGGACACCAGAGTTATTGGCAAAGCTGGTTGATGTGGTATCCAGCTCAGGGGGTTCGAACCGGAATACTACCACTTTAGGCACGGCAGTCAGTTCTAGTTCTCGGCCTGCCGTTGGTTCTTCCTCCGTCCCTGTGTACCAGCCAGTGGTCCAACCTGTCGTCTCCCCGTCTTTTGCTGTTGATCTCAACGGCAGCGTAGGCGACGAGGTAAGTTCAAGGGAAAATCTGCCGAACGCTTTACTGGGCGTTGCACCGCTTGGTATTGGAGACGGATTGTTGGGTGATGCAGAGGAGGATGACGTTGAGCCGGATATGATTGACGATGACAGCGGCGATGATATTGGAGCGAGTGAGCCTGCATTGGTGGTAGGTGGTTCTAGCTCTGGCACACAGTAGTATCCACCTCATTTTTCCTCTTTGGACTTGGATGCCATGAGGCAGGAGGGGGTTTCTGGGCACTCTGTTGGATTCGGAGCTAGAGATGCGGAAGGAACAGTTGGTCTGACAGAGTTTCAGGTTGGTCAGCAATTTCAGGATAAAGATCAGGCCCTGTTAAGTGTGAATACTTACAGCATCCGGCAAGGGGTACAGTACAAGGTAATCGAGTCTGATTATCGCCGGTATGTGGGCAAGTGTTCTGAGTTTGGGAATGGGTGCACATGGTTGATTCGACTGAGTCTCCGACAGCGCAAGGGCATTTGGGAGGTCAAACGATACAATGGACCTCACACTTGTCTTGCCACCTCCATCTCGAGTGACCACAGGAGTTTGGATTATCATGTGATATCGGCGTTCATATGCCAATGGTTAGGGCTGATGCATCCGTCAGCATCAAGGTGCTCCTGAATGCCACGGCAGCACACTTTGGGTTTAGGCCGACTTACAGGAGGGTCTGGATGGCGAAGCAGAAGGCTGTTGCCCTCATCTACGGTGACTGGGATGAGTCATACAACGAGCTGCCCAAGTGGGTGTTGGGAGTCTAGTTGACGATGCCTGGTACTGTTGTAGTCCTAAGGACTAGCCCTGTTCGAGTTGGAGGACAGGTAGACGAGTCTCAAGCTTATTTTTATAGACTTTTCTGGACGTTTCTACCGTGCATCGAGGCATTCCGTCATTGCAAGCCGCTAGTCAGCATTGACGGCACCCATATGTATGGCAAGTACAGGGGAACGTTGCTCATCGCAATTGCACAGGACGGGAACTCGAACATTCTACATGTTGCATTTGCACTAGTAGAGGGTGAGAATGCTGAGTCTTTGGCATTCTTTCTCTCCCACCTTCGTCAGCACGTGACACCGCAGCCGGGTCTGCTGGTTATATCGGACAGGCATAACGGCATCAAGGCTGCGCTTGAGGCTCCTGACGGAGGTTGGTTACCTCCATCTGCATACCGTGTATTCTGCATTCGACATGTAGCTGCTAACTTTGCCCTTACCTTCAAGGGCAAAGACGCACGGAGGCTTCTTGTGAATGCGGCGTATGCCAAGACTGAGGTTGAGTTTGATTACTAGTTTGATATTCTGCGGTCTGAAGACCCGGCGATGTGTGAGTGGGCGAACCGGATTGATTATTCCTTGTGGACTCAGCATCGTGACGAGGGGCGGAGATTTGGTCACATGACGACGAATATCTCCGAGTGTGTGAACTCAATCCTCAAGGGTGTCAGAAACCTACCTGTATCCTCGCTGGTGAAGGCAACATGTGGTAGGCTTGCGGAACTTTTTGTTCGCAAGGGGAGAGAGGCTGAGGCCCAGATGGGAACCGGACAACAATTCACTCAGCACTTGGCCAAGTGTATTGAGGCCAACTTGAAGACGGCGAGGTGCTTCACGGTGACTTTGTATGACAGGGATAATTCCGAGTTCACCGTAGCCGAAATCACTCCGATTGGTTCCTTCTCATTGGATAGCTATAGAGTATCGCTTGCCGCTCGGACATGTGACTGCGGGTACTTCCAGGCGCTTCATTTTCCATGTCCGCACGCACTTGCATGTTGTGCCTACTCACGGGTGAACTGGACCACTTATGTTCACAGCGTGTATAGGATTAGTTCGGTATTCAGTGTGTATCGTATGGGATTCACCCCTCCGATTTCGGAGGGTTTCTGGCCACCATACGACGAGTCTACTGTGATACCGGACCCTGACAAGAGGCGTGCGAGAGAGGGTCATCCGAGGTCCACCAGGATACGAACAAATATGGACGAGGCAGATCCAAACCGTCCAAAGAGATGTGGCCTATGTCGCCAACCCGGACACACACGTCGAAGTTGCCCACAGTTGGGTGGATCGTCTCACACTGGGGGCCATTAGTAGCCATGTTCTTAGCGTTAGTACTTATTTTAGTTAAGTTTTATTGTTGATTTTTTAACTTTCATGTATTCAGCATGCTGCATTAAGTAATGAATATGTTATGTATCACTTTGAGTCTTGCTACAAGTACCCTAAATGCAAAATTTAATAAATAAATGTACATATTAGATTGTTATATGATGCAATGATTATAAATAGTCACTGATAAATTCGGTAAACAACAGTTTTCAAAGTACAATTCGATGAACAAACAACAAAGGAAAACAGCTCTAAAATAACAACAAAAGTACATATGGCTGTGATACATGAATAAACCCTACGGAACAAAATACATGATACATGACTCATCTAAACAGATGCGATCCCGTACCGCAACGACGGGGTACCCGTGCCTGCTGACCTCTGCGGATAAACGGCTCCTCATCCTCGATCTCATCCGCGTCCTCATCTGGGCCAGGCTGTGCAGGTGGCGTAAAATGGGCGGGTGCCGCAGACGGCCTAGCAACAGACTCTGATGCAGCAGCGTAGGCGGATGGTGGGGTACCTCGCAAACCAAAATGATCACCAACGGATGCCGTAGGAGGCTCGTTCAGATCAACGTCCGACGGTGCCTGCGTGACGGATGTCTGACCACGCCTCCGAGCTGGCACATCCTCCTGCATGATGGCGGTGATGTCATCCAGAAACTGTGCACCCCCGAAGTCCGCATCAAGCGTATCTGAGGTAAGGAAGTCTGACCACTGTGATCCCGGAATAACCCATGGGGTACCCTCCTGCTGAGGCTGGTCATGGGCGGGTACACCAATGAAATAATCTCCAAGAGGCCCCGACCCAAGTCCAGCGTGACCAGGGTCAACCACGTCACCCATACCTGACCCATACCACTCACCTCCTTGTCCGCCATCGTGGGTACTAACACCATGAACTGCAACAGCACCTGCACCATCCCCGCCCACCGGACCATGCTGATCGTCGCCATCGTCGTCAGGGTCACGAGGACGGTGGTCCCCCGCACCACGCCCTCTCCGTCTCCCTCCCTGGCCTCGTCATCCGCCTCTAGCGGGACCGTCATCGTCATGATCGTCAATAGCCGCATCAAGCCACCTCCATTCACGCTGGCTCCGTCGTGTCCCAACACGAGCTCTCCTCTCAACCCGCCGCCTGTCCGGCACGTCCTCAGGCCGATCCATGTCAGGAACTCGCCCAACACCCCGCTGTAAGGCCTCAACTAGAATAGGAACGGCTCTTGGATCCATCAACTGCATCTCTGGAGACAGGAACCTCTTTCCATGTTGCCTCTACCAATCGAGGAACTGCTGCGACGGTCCAGGGTCGGCAACAACATCGAACCTCAGCACGGTGTCCGCATGGGAGTCCCAATAGAGATGCCACTTCTGCAACTGGTACGAGAATCATCGATCACCGCCTCTGCCATCCTTGGACATCAGAAAGTCGATGTTCAGGGCGGGATTCGGACAGGGTTGCACACCTCCAAACTGCGGAAGAACCCTATCTATCTGATGCCACTCTATGACGGCAAAGTAGATCAGCGACGTCACAGACCGCCACAACGCCATATGCCGAGGCTCCAATGCCTCTGGATGCACAACCTGAAGTACGTCGGGAGTTGTGTAAGGCATCCAGATAAACTACACGAAGAACTCTCCATTGTTAGGGCAACTCATGGACCCAACTCATAAATTGTGATTAAATAAAGAAACTTATTACGTAGCATACTCACCTCCCTGTCCTGTAACCGGTCTATCCTCAGCCTCCACATCTGCACTCTAGGACCCTTATCGCTACCGGAAGAGTTGTATCCTGACCACTGCATCATAAATGTGTGTTTAGGGTTTGTAATACTTTTTTAATTAACATGGAATTACTTATATTCAATTGAAATAGAGAAGGCTAAGTAGAGTACCTCGACGCCAATGGCCAGCTGAACGTCTCATACCCTTCAGGCCTGAACCGAGGAAATCGCCAGAAGATCCAAGACTGAAGTAGCTGAAGTGGGCCCGCTAACTTGACCACATGTCTGTTCGCCACTCGGCACATGCACCGGTACAACCAGGCCAGTGCTGCAGAACCCCAGCTGTAGGTACCCATCTCATCCAGCCTAGCTACGTAGGGAAGCCATCTGATGTGAATGCGGTTGCCGGACTTGTCCGCAAACAGCTGCGTACCCAACAACATCATGATGTATGCACATGCATATCTCCGCATAGTCTCGTCATCAGCTCCCTCAGGGCACTCACCAAAAGTCTCCTAAAACCAGCTGCAGTTCACTGCGTACTTCTGAACCTGGCTGGGAGGAGGAACCACTCCGAGCAACTCCTGGAACCACACCCAGGCTGGACGGCCACCCTGGATGTAAATATGGAATTCTGATAGGCAGCCGCTGACGTAACGCCCGTCCATTGGCAAACCCAACTGGTATGCCACGTCCTGAAGTGTGATCGTGCACTCTCCGAACGGCATGTGAAACGTGTGCGTCTCCGGACGCCATCGCTCGACGAATGCACTGACAAGGGCCTCGTCTAACCAGAACCATCTATCGTTCAGCCTTGCTAGATGGTATAGTCCGGTCATCTGCAAGTACAGAACGTATCTGTCATCGAGTCGCATGCCTTGCTGCCGCTGCATGCTCCGGATGCATCGCTGGGGCTGCACATGACATGCACCGCATTGTTAGAACCAGCTTCATAACCAATGACAAACATAGCCAAAATGATAAATCATCAAGAAAACGTCATACTAAATAAAACCGCTTAAAAATTCATGAACGAGAACCTGATGCAAAACAACTACCATAGACCACACAGCTAAACCACTAACATAAAACAGCTAAACTAGAACCAATTTCATAAAACTGCTTAACTAAAACCATGGACATAAAACAGCTAACGCAAAACAAGTATCACAAACCACTAACATAAAATAACTAACACAAACCACTAACATAAAATAACTAACGTAAACCACCAACATAAAAAAACAAACATAAACCACTAACATAAAACAGCTAACATAAAACAACTAACATAAAACAACTAAAACATACCACTAACATAAAACAACTAACACAAACCACTAACATAAAATAATTAACATAAACCACAAACATAAAAAAACCAAAATAAACCACTAACATAAAACAGCTAACATAAAACAACTAACACAAACCACTTACATAAAACAACTAACATAAACCACTAACATAAAAAAACCAACATAAAACCATACCGCTTACAAAAAACAACTAACATAAACCACCAACATAAAACAACCAACACAAAACAACCAACACAAAACAACTAACATAAACCACTAAAATAAACCACTAACATAAGCCACCAGCAGAAACCACCTACATAAACCACCAACTAAACCACAATCTAAATCGCATGCAGAATCTCTCAACTAAACCACCAACAATACTACAACGATTTACTGCTAGCACTAAGTTATTTCTGTACTAACCTCGTCGTTGATGACCCCGGCTATATGAGCAACTCCGTCCAAGCGATATAACCGTGCCGGATCGTCCCCCATCAGCAGAGTATTTTGCTCAAGTCTTCGTCGGATAGAATCTGGGTCATTTTCTCTGGGATTTGGTGGGGTAGGGGAAAGGAAGAATGGTTCGAATGAGGCTGCTTCGAACTCCTTATATAGCCGAATCACCTGTAATTCGAACCAGGTAGGTTCGAATTATTAATGAGCCACGCCAAGGGTAATTCGAACCAGGTTGGTTCGATTTACATGCAATGCTTTACTTTGTATAATTCGAACCACATTGGTTCGAATTATGTGCATATTAAGTTCGAACCACATTGGTTCGAATTATGTTCAACCTTTTCTCACTCTAATTCGAACTGCCATGGTTCGATTTATTAACATTTGTAGTTCGAACCAGGCTGATTCGAATTACATTAAAATTATCACTTGGCTTATTGTTGAAACGATTTTCGTTTTAGCTTATTTACGTACCTTGAAACTGCCATTGGCTTATTAGGGTATTTTGCCTTTAATTTTAATATATATTTAATATAGTTATCAGAATAATTATAATAAAATAATATGCCATAACCATAATAGAATTTAGATGTAGAAATTGAATTAACAAATTCTCTACTTTATACGGAAAAAAAAATAAAATCATATTTGAAATTGACAATAGCAGCGGGAAAGAAAATAATTTGTTGTTGCTTGCCGAGTTTTGGTTTGAGACAACATTAATGACTCATAGTTTCAAATATAAACAGCACGCGTCTCAGCAATATCACCCCTAAGTCAAATTACTTAAAAAAATTGTGTACGGTTATTTCTTTGTGATGTCACAATTCATTTTATACCCATAATTTTTCGGTAGAATAGCATATTATTAGTTTTCTCTTACGTGTAAGTCATTCTTTGGTTTATTTTGATTTATAATTTTGATGCAGGTTATCAAGTTTCTCTTAATTTATTTTACAATAAATTTTTTAAGGCTCATCTAATTATTGATTATTTTAATATGTTTTTCAACCCAGAGAGAGAAGCATTTATTTTCAATTTAAGAGGACAAGCAAATATAACTTACAATATTAAAATTTGTTTCAGGCCTAATAGTAGTAAAGTAATTACTAAGAGGTAGTACAATCATGAACTAAAAAAGGTGAAATAATTAAAAGAAAAAAACAATGAATCATATACTATAATACTGTTCTTAATGAAGATAACTATTTGATTAAGTACATAAAATTTTTTCTCTATAAATATGTGAAAGATACTAGTGTTATAGAAAGCATACTAATAAAAATAAAATTGAGAAGAACTAGTGACTTGCAACTGCCTAAATTACAAACTTTCGAGTTCCGAAAGAGCACATGCGATCCAAGACATAATCACCATTCAGATTCATTTCAAAGATGACAAAAAAGCATGTACAAGTTGGAAGAGATCCCATCGTATTATTAATTTATGTATTATAAATTAAAAATCAATACTTAGTTTATGCCACAGAAACTATGATCTTGAATATTTATCATCCTCTGATATACATTGAAAAATTTGTTGTTACTCGCCTTAACGGAGCATCTTCAGAGACACCATAAAAAAGGTCTGATAATAGTGACCCCCTACATTGGCTCTTTCACCTTTCATTTAAGTCAAAATGTGGCCACCACATCTCTACCAAATTTTCTTAGAGTACAGACTAATTATATATACATACATATACCAACTCCATCAATAGCTTGACGATGACAAGTTTAATTTTTCTTGGAGCAAAATCTTTTAGGGATATCAAGTGCTTAATCAAGGTTATGAAGCAAAAAAAAAAATTAACAAAATTACATAGGATTATATGGGATCAAATAAACATAACATAGATGTAATACAATCATTGGTAGAATAAGTTCAACTGAAATAGACTATAGACTATATACTATAGATTAGGATATGAAAGGGCACTTAGTATCATTGTATCAGCATTAAGGATGGCAGTAGTCTTCATGGGGTGGGACTCCTCTCCTGCCCTCAGTTCCCGCTACGGGTCTCGTTTATTTCTCTATGCGGGAGAGGGGAATATTCACGAGTATCAATGAATAATTGAATATTATTAAGTTTTAAATTTTTTTTAAAAGATAATTAACACAACCATAATAAAATTTTATATAATTCAATCAAGTATATCAAATCACACATAATTCAAACACAAATTTAACATAATAACATATATGTAAAATTTCTAACATATAAATTAAAATAAAATGAATTAAAGTTACTTACAAAACTTATATACATAAGAATATTTAAGTAAATCACTTTTCATGAGGATTTCATGGGACCCTGTGGGGCAGGTACCTCAATTCCTGCTCCTATTTCCATTTATTCATGGGAGTGGGTCTCTGTCCCCGTAGAAATTTTGCAGGTCTACGTTAACCTCCTCATCATAGGTAATTCCAGCGGGTATTTGATGAGCGGATAATTTATACGCTTTTTGGCATTGTTTTTAGGTAGTTTTTAGTAGGATCTAGCTACTTTTAGGGATATTTTCATTAGTTTTCATGCAAAATTTACATTTCTGGACTTTACTATAAGTTTGTGTATTTTTCTGTGATTTCAGATATTTTCTGGCTGAAATTGAGGGATCTGAGCAAAAATCTTATTCAGGCTGACAAAGGACTGCTGATGCTATTGGATTCCGATCTCTCTGCACTCAAAATGAATTTTCTGGAGCTACAAAACTCCAAATGGCGCGCTCTCAACGGCGTTGGAAAGTAGACATCCAGGGCTTTCCAGCAATATATAATGATTCATACTTTGTTCGAGTTTAGATGACGCAAACTGAGTTAAACGCCAAAAATACGTTACAACTTGGCGTTTAACTCCAAGAGAAGCCTCTGCACGTGTAAAGCTCAAGTTCAGCCCAAGCACACACCAAAGTGGGCCCTGGAAGTGGATTTCTGCACTTAGACTTATTTCTGTAAACCCTAGTAGCTAGTTTAGTATAAATAAAACTTTTCACTATTGTACAAAGGGTCCTTTTCCCTATTTTCGAATTCATATGTCTTTGGTGGCCATGCCTGGACCATTACTTATGTATTTTCAACGGTGGAGTTTCTACACACCATAGATTAAGGGTGTGGCGCTCTGCTGTACCTCGAGTTTTAATGCAATTACTACTATTTTCTATTCAATTCAGCTTATTCTTGTTCTAAGATATTCGTTGCACTTCAACCTGATGGATATGATGATCCGTGACACTCATCATCATCCATCCTTATGAACGCATGCTTGACAACCACTTCCGTTTACCTTAGACCGAATGAATATCTCTTGGATTCCTTAATCAGAATCTTTGTGGTATAAGCTAGAATTATTGGCGGCCATTCTTGAGAATCCGGAAAGTCTAAACCTTGTCTGTGGTATTCCAAGTAGGATTTAGGGATTGAATGACTGTGATGAGCTTCAAACTCGCGATTGTTGGGCGTAGTGACAGACGCAAAAGAATCAATGGATTCTATTTCGACATGATTGAGAACCGACAGCTGATTAGCCGTGCTGTGACAAGAACATTTGGACCATTTTCACTGAGAGGATGGGAAGTAGCCATTGACAACGGTGATGCCCTACATACAGCTTGCCATGAAAAGGAGTAAGAAGGATTGAAGGAAGGCAGTAGGAAAGCAGAGATTCAACAGGGACAAAGCATCTCCATACACTTATCTGAAATTCCTACCAATGATTTACATAAGTATCTCTATTTTTATTTTATGCTTTAATTATTATTATTTTTCGAAAACCTCTACAACCATTATAATCTGCCTGACTGAGATTTACAAGATGACCATAGCTTGCTTCATACCAACAATCTCCGTGGGATCGACCCTTACTCACGTAAGGTTTATTACTTGGACGACCCAGTGCACTTGCTGGTTAGTTGTGCAAAGTTGTGAAGAATGTGAGTGAACCATAGTAGTGTGCACCAAGTTCTTGGAGCCATTACTAAAAATTGTTCGAGTTATAAAAAGTGTAAATCACAATTTTGCCTATCAAGTTTTTGGCGCCGTTGCCGGAGATTGTTCAAGTTTGGACAACTGACAGTTTATCTTGTTGCTCAGATTAGGTAATTTTTTTTTCAAAAAGTTTTCAAAAATCTTTCAAAAATTTTTTCTTTGTTTGCATTTTTCCAAATATAATTTTCGAAAAAAATACAAAATTTTTTTAATAAAATCATAATAAACCAAAAATATTTTGTGTTTCTTGTTTGAGTCTAGTGTCAATTTTTAAGTTTGGTGTCAATTGCATATCTTTAAAAATTTGTGCATTTTTCGAAAACTCATGCATGGTGTTCTTCATGATCTTCAAGTTGTTCTTGGTAAATCTTCTTGTTTGATCTTGATATTTTCTTGTTTTGTGTTTTTTGTTGTTTTTCATATGCATTTTTGCATTCATAATGTCTAAGCATGAAAAATGTCTAAGTTTGGTGTCTTGCTTGTTTTCTTTTCTTGAAACTTTTTCAAAAATAAGTCTTGATGTTCATCTTGATCTTCAAAGTGTTCTTGGTGTTCATCTTGACATTCATAGTGTTCTTGCATGCATCATGTGTTTTGATCCAAAATTTTCATGTTTTGGGTCATTTTTATGTTTTTCTCTCTTATCATTAAAAATTCAAAAATTAAAAAAATATATTTTCCTTATTTCTCTCATAAAATTCGAAATCTTTTGGTTGACTTAGTCAAAATTTTTTAAAATAAGTTGTTTCTTGTTAGTCAAGTCAAGATTTCAATTTTAAAAATCTTATCTTTTCAAAAAAAATTTCAAAAATCAAATCTTTTTCATTTTTCTTATTATTTTTCGAAATTTTTCTTATTTGATTTTCAAAATCTTTTTCTTATCTTTATTTCAAAATTTTGAAAACTTTACTAACAATTAATGTGATTGATTCAAAAATTTGAAGTTTGTTACTTTCTTGTTAAGAAAAGTTCAATCTTTAAATTCTAGAATCATATCTTTTAGTTTCTTGTTAGTCAAGTAATCAATTTTAATTTTAAATATCAAATCTTTTCCAAAATATTTTTTCAATCATATCTTTTCAAAATATCTTTCTCAAATCATATCTTTTTTTTAAATTGAATTTTAAATCTTTTTCAACTGACTAATTGACTTTTTGTTTGTTTTACTATTTCTTATCTTTTTCAAAACCACCTAACTACTTTCCTCTCTCTAATTTTCAAAAATTACCTCCCTCTTTTTCAAATATTCTTTTTAATTAACTAATTGTTTCAAAATTTAATTTTGATCTTATTTCTTCTCTCAATTTTCGAAAATCACTAACTGTTTTTCAAAAACAATTTTCGAATTTTAACTTTAATATTTTTCTTTTATTTTAAGTTAATTTTCGAAAACCCCTATCTCTCATCTCTTTCTATTTATTCATTCATTTACTAACACTTCTCTTCATCCTAAAATTTGAACCCCTCCTCCTCTCTGAGTTCGAATTTTCCTCTTTTCCTTCTTCTATTCTTTTCTTCTTCTACTAACATAAAGGAATCTCTCTACTGTGGTAAAGAGGATCCCTATTATTATTTTCTGTTCCTTTCTTTTTTCATATGAGCAGGAGGAAGGACAAGAATATTCTTGTTGAAGCATATCCTGAACCTGAAAGGACTCTGAAGAGGAAACTAAGAGAAGCTAAATTACAACAATCCAGAGACAACCTTACAGAAATTTTTGAAAAGGAAAAGGAGATGGCAGCCAAAAATAATAATGCAAGGAGGATGCTTGGTGACTATACTACACCTACTTCCAAATTTGATGGAAGAAGCATCTCAATCCCTTTCATTGGAGCAAACAATTTTGAGCTGAAAACTCAACTAGTTGCTCTAATGCAACAGAACTGCAAGTTTCATGGACTTCCATCAGAAGATCCCTATGAGTTTTTAACTGAATTTTTGCAGATCTGTGAGACTGTTAAGACTAATGGAGTAGATCCTGAAGTCTACAGGCTCATACTTTTCCTTTTGCTGTAAGAGACAGAGCTAGAATATGGTTGGACTCACAACCTAAAGATAGCTTGGACTCTTGGGATAAGTTGGTCACGGCCTTCTTGGCTAAGTTCTTTCCTCCTCAAAAGCTGAGCAAGCTTAAAGTGGATGTTTAGACCTTCAAACAAAAAGATGGTGAGTCCCTCTATGAAGCTTGGGAAAGATACAAGCAGATGACCAAAAGATGTCCTTCTGACATGCTTTCAGAGTGGACCATTTTGGATATATTCTATTATGGTCTATCTAAGTTCTCTAAGATGTCACTGGACCATTCTGCAGGTGGATCCATTCACCTAAAAAAAACACCTGCAGAAGCTCAAGAACTCATTGACATGGTTGTAAATAACCAATTCATGTACACCTCTGAGAGGAATCCTGTGAGTAATGGGATGCCTCAGAAGAGGAGAGTTCTTGAAATTGATGCTCTGAATGCCATATTAGCTCAGAATAAAATGTTGACTCAGCAAGTCAACATGATTTCTTAAAGTCTGAATGGATAGCAAAATGCATCCAATAGTACTAAAGAGGCATCTTCTGAAGAAGAAGCTTATGATCCTAAGAACCCTGCAATGGAAGAGGTGAATTACATGGGTGAACTCTATGGGAACACCTATAATTCCTCATGAAGAAATCATCCAAATTTCTCATGGAAGGATCAACAAAAGCCTCAACAAGGCTTTAACAATGGTGGAAGAAACAGGCTTAGCAATAACAAGCCTTTTCTATCATCTTCTCAGCAATAGATAGAGCATTCTGAGCAGAGCTCCTCTAGCTTAACAAACATAGTCTCTGATCTATTTAAGGCCACTTTAAGTTTCATGAGTGAAACAAGGTCCTCCATCAGAAATTTGGAGGCATAAGTGGGCCAGCTGAGTAAAAAAAGCACTAAAACTCCTCCTAGTACTCTCCCAAGCAATACAGAAGAGAATCCAAAAAGAGAGTGCAAGGCCATTGATATAATCAACATGGCCGAACTTAGAGAGGAAGGGGAGGACATGAATCCCAATGAGGAAGACCTCATAGGACATCTCTCAGACAAGAAGGAGTTCCCTATTGAGGACCTAAAGGAATCTGAGGCTCATATAGAGACCATAGAGATTCCATTAAACCTCCTTCTGCTATTCATGAACTCTGAAAACTATTCTTCCTCTGAAGAGGATGAAGATGTAACTGGAGAGCAAGTTGCTCAATATCTAGGAGCTATCATGAAGCTGAATGCCAAGTTGTTTGGTAATGAGACTTAGGAAGATGTACCTCCCTTGCTCACTAGTGAACTAGATACATGGGTTCAGCAAACTTTACCTCAAAAGAAACAAGATCCTGGTAAATTCTTAATACCCTGTACCATGGGCACCATGACTTTTGAGAAGGTTTTGTGTGACCTGGGGTCAGGTATAAATCTTATGCTACTCTCTGTAATGGAAAAACTGGGAATCTTTGAGGTACAAGCTGCCACTTTCTCATTAGAGATGGCAGATAAGTCAATAAGACAAGCTTATGGAATGGTAGAGAACGTGTTAGTGAAGGTTAAAGGCCTTTACATTTCTGCTGATTTCGTAATCTTAGACACTAGGAAGGATAAGGATGAATCCATCATCCTTGGAAGACCCTTCCTAGCCACAGCAGGAGCTGTGATTGATGTTGACAGAGGAGAGCTAGTCCTTTAATTGAATAGGGACTACCTGGTGTTTAAAGCTCAAGGATATTTCTCTGTAACCATGGAGAGGAAGCATAAAAAGCTTCTCTCAATACAGAGTCAAATAGAGCCCCCACAATCAAACTCTAAGTTCGGTGTTGGGGGGCCACAACCAAGCTCTAAGTCTGGTGTTGAGAAGCCCCTACATTCAAACTCTAAGTTTGGTGTTGGAAGGCCTTCATCATACTCTGAACATTTGTGAAGCTCCATGAGAGCTTACTGTCAAGCTATTGACATTAAAGAAGCACTTATTGGGAGGCAACCCAATTTTTATTTATCTATATTTTTATTATTCTTTTATGTTTTATTAGGTTCATGATCATGTGGAGTCATAAAACAATTACTAAAATAAAAAACAGAATCAAAAACAGCAGAAGAAACAGCACACCCTGGAGGAAGAGCTTACTGGCATTTAAACGCCAGTAAGGAGCATCTGTTCGGCGTTCAACGCCAGAACAGAGCATGAATCTAGCGTTGAACACCAGAAACAAGCAACAGTCTGGCGTTCAGACGCAAGGATTACACCCTGAGGAGAGCTGGCATTAAACGCCAGAAACAAGCATGGAACTGGCATTCAACGCCAAAAACATGCTGCAGACTGGCGTTCAACGCCAGAAACATGCTACCGAATGGTGTTGAACGCCCAAAACAAGCATAGAACTGGTATTTAACGCCAGAAACAAGCATCAATCTGGCGTTAAACACCAGGATTGCATGCAGAGGGCATTTTACACGCCTAATTGGTGTAGGGATGATAAATCCTTGACACCTCAGGATCTGTGGACCCCACAGGATCACCTTAGGATCTGTGGACCCCATAGGATCCCCACCTACCTCAACTCACCCTCTCTCTTCTTTCACACAATTCAATAACACTTTTCCCCAAACACCCTTCACCAATCACCTAAATTTCTCTTCCCCATCACATCTTCACCACTCACATCCATCCACTCTTCCCCATAAACCCCACCTACCTTCAAATTCAAATTCTCTTTCCCACCCAAACCCACCATAAATAACCGAACCTACCCCCCTCTCCCTCCACTATATAAACCCTTCCATCCTTCTTCATTTTCACACCACAAAACCCTCTCTTCTTCCTCTTGGCCGAATACACCTCTCTCTCCCTCTCCTCCATTTCTTCTTCTTCTTCTTCTATTCTTTCTTCTCTTGCTCGAGGGCGAGCAATATTCTAAGTTTGGTGTGGTAAAAGCATAGCTTTTTTTTTCATAACCACTTATGGCACCTAAGGCCGGAGAAACTTCTAGAAAGAGGAAAGGGAAGACAAAACCTTCCACCTCCGAGTCATGGGAGATGGAGAGATTCATCTCAAAAGTTCATCAAGACCACTTCTATGAAGTTGTGGCCAAGAAGAAGGTGATCCCTGAGGTCCCTTTCTTGCTCAAGAAAAATGAGTATCTAGAGATCCGACATGAGATCCAAAGAAGAGGTTGGGAAGTTCTGACCAACCACATTCAACAAGTCAGAATCTTAATAGTTCAAGAGTTCTATGCCAATGCATAGATCACTAGGAACCAAAGAATTATCTTACAATAGTTAGGGGAAATACTTAGATTTTAGTCCAAAAAATGTAAGGTTGGCATTCAACTTGCCTATGATGCAAGAAGATGCACGCCCCTACACTATAAGGGTCAACTTTGATCAAAGGTTAGACCAAGTCCTCATGGACATATGTGTTGAAGGAGCTCAATGGAAAAGAGACTCTAAAGACAAGTCTGTTCAATTGAGAAGACTGGACCTTAAGCCTGTGGCTAAAGGATGGTTGGAGTTCATCCAATGCTCCATCATCCCCACTAGCAACCGATCCAAAGTTACTATGGATCGGGCCATCATGATCTATAGCATCATGATTGGAGAGGAAGTAGAAGTTTATGATGTCATCTCTCTTGAATTTTACAAAATAGCCGAAAAGCCCTCTACCTTGGCAAGACTAGCTTTTCCTCATCTCATTTGCCATCTATGCCACTCAGTTGGAGTTATCATAGAAGGAGACATTCTCATTGAAGAGGACAAGCCCATCACTAAGAAGAGGATGGAGCAAACAAGAGAGCCTACTCATGGATCTCAAGAGACACATGAGGAAGCTCATCATCAAGAAATCCCTGAGATGCCTCAAGGGATGCATTTTCCTCCAACTAACTATTGGAAACAACTCAACACTTCTCTAGAAGACTTGAGTTATAACATGGACCAATTAAGGGTGGAGCACCAAGAGCACTCCATCATTCTCCATGAGATTAGAGAAGATCAAAGAGCTATGAGGGAGGAGCAACAAAGGCAAGGAAGAGACATAGAGGAGCTCAAGGACATCATTGGTCCTTCAAAAAGAAGACGCCATCATCACTAAGGTGGACTCATTCCTTAACTTCCTTGTTCTTATTTCTCTATTTTTCGATTTTATGCTTTATGTTTGTCTATATTTGTGTCTTTATTACATGATCATTAGTGTCTAGTGTCTATGTCTTAAAGCTATGAATAATTCCATGAATCCTTCACCTTTTTTAAATGAAAAATATTTTTAATACAAAAGAATAAGAAGTACATGAGTTTCAAATTCATCCTTGAAATTAGTTTAATTATATTGATGTGGTGACAATACTTTTTGTTTTCTGAATGAATGCTTGAACAATGCATATTTTTTATCTTATTATTTATGAATGTTAAAATTGTTAGCTCTTGAAAGAATGATGAAAAAGAGAAATGTTATTGATAATCTGAAAAATCATGAAATTGATTCTTGAAGCAAGAAAAAGCAGTGAAAAAGAAAAAGCTTGCGAAAAAAAGGCGAAAAAATAGAAAGAAAAAGAAAAAGCAAGCAGAAAAAGCCAATAGCCCTTAAAACCAAAAGGCAAGGGTAAAAAGGATCTAAGGCTTTGAGCATCAATAACTGGGGACTTTAGCAAAGCTGAGTCACAATCTGAAAAGGTTCACCCAGTCATGTGTCAGTGGCATTTATGTATCCGGTGGTAATACTGGAAAATAAAGTGCTTAGGGCATTTATGTATCACGGCCAAGACTCATAAAAGTTGCTGTGTTCAAGAATCAACATACTTAACTAGGAGAATTAATAACACTATTTGAACTCTGAGTTTCTATAGATGCCAATTATTCTAAACTTCAAAGGATAAAGTGAGATGCCAAAACTGTTCAGAGGCAAAAAGCTACAAGTCCCGCTCATCTAATTAGAACTAATCTTCATTGATATTTTGAGATTTATAGTATATTCTCTTCTTCTTATCCTAATTAATTTTCAGTTGCTTGGGGACAAGCAACAATTTAAGTTTGGTGTTGTGATGAGCGGATAATTTATACGCTTTTTGGTATTATTTTTAGGTAGTTTTTAGTAGGATCTAGCTACTTTTAGGGATGTTTTCATTAGTTTTCATGAAAAATTCACATTTCTGGACTTTACTATGAGTTTGTGTGTTTTTCTGTGATTTCAGGTATTTTCTGACTGAAATTGAGAGACCTGAGCAAAAATCTGATTCAGGCTGACAAATGACTGCTGATGCTGTTGGATTCTGACCTCTCTGCACTCGAAATAGATTTTTTGGAGCTACAGAACTTTAAATGGCACTCTCTCAACGGTGTTAAAAAGTAGACATCCAGAGCTTTCCAGTAATATATAATGGTGTATACTTTGTTCGAGCTTAGACGATGCAAACTAGCATTTAACGCCAGTTCCATGCTGCATTCTTGAGTAAAACGCCAGAAACACGTCACAAATCAGAGTTAAACGCCAAAAACACGTTACAACTTGGCGTTTAACTCCAAGAGAAGCCTCTGCACGTGTAAAGCTCAAGCTCAGCCCAAGCACACACCAAAGTGGGCCCCCGAAAGTGGATTTCTGCACTTAGACTTATTTCTGTAAACCCTAGTAGCTAGTTTAGTATAAATAGAACTTTTTACTATTGTACAAAGGGTCCTTTTCCCTATTTTCGAATTCATATGTCTTTGGTAGAGGCTGGCCATTCGGCCTGGACCATCACTTATGTATTTTCAACGCTGGAGTTTCTACACACCATAGATTAAGGGTGTGGAGCTCTGCTGTACCTCGAGTTTTAATGCAATTACTACTATTTTCTATTCAATTCAGCTTATTCTTATTCTAAGATATTTGTTGCACTTCAACATGATGGATATGATGATCCATGACACTCATCATCATCCATCCTTATGAACGCGTGCTTGACAACCACTTCCGTTTACCTTAGACCGAACGAATATCTCTTGGATTCCTTAATCAGAATCTTCCTGGTATAAGCTAGAATTATTGGTGGCCATTCGTGAGAATCTGGAAAGTCTAAACCTTGTCTGTGGTATTCCGAGTAAGATTCAGGGATTGAATGACTGTGACGAGCTTCAAACTCGCGATTGTTGGGCGTAGTGACAGACGCAAAAGAATCAATGGATTCTATTCCGACATGATCGAGAACCGACAGATGATTAGCCGTGCTGTGACAAGAACATTTGGACCATTTTCACTGAGAGGATGGAAATTAGCCATTGACAACGGTGATGCCCTACATACAGCTTGCTATAAAAAGGAGTAAGAAGGATTGAAGGAAGACAGTAGTAAAGCAGAGATTCAACAGGGACAAAGCATCTACATACACTTATCTGAAATTCCCACCAATGATTTACATAAGTATCTCTATTTTTATTTTATGCTTTAATTATTATTATTTTTTGAAAACCTCTACAACCATTATAATCTGCCTAACTGAGATTTACAAGATGACCATAGCTTGTTTCATACCAACAATCTCCGTGGGATCGACCCTTACTCACGTAAGGTTTATTACTTGGACGACCCATGCACTTGCTGGTTAGTTGTGCGAAGTTGTGAAGAATGTGAGTGAACTATAGTAGTGTGCAATAAGTTCTTGGAGCCATTACTAAGAATTGTTCGAGTTATAAAAAGTGTAAATCACAATTTTGCCTATCAGTATCCATGGATGCGGATTTTTTTGCCATCCCTCAGCATTGTCCATGATCACACTTCAGAGTAGTTTTCTTGATTATTTCCTACTTTCACGTTATACCAACTGAATATTTACATTTTAAGTCACTCAATTCCTACATACATCCAACTTTTATCTAAAGTATCTTCATTTTTCATTTCAACGAATATCTCACTTCAGATTCAGAAGGGAAGCCTTGGAACAACCATTGAGTTGTCTTCGTGTGAACCCAAGATCACGGGTTAAAACCATGAAAAGAGCCACTGATTTAATTATTAGGTTAGGTTGCGTACATCATATCCTTTGGGTGCGGCTCTTTCCCAGACCTTGCGTTAACGCGGGATGCTTGTCCACTGGATTGCGCTTTATCTCATTTAAGATTCAAAACTCTTAAGTCTACATTTAACGCCAATAACTGCATTGGCCTAAATACATGATTATCCATCTCCACTGTTATCGATGCAGCAAGTTAGACATGGCATAAAAACTAAGAAATATAGGGAAGCTAAAATATATTGAGAATTATAACAGTTTTCTTTTAATTTCAATGGGACAAAGCAGCCAAACTCTAAAAATTATTAAATGTGAAATTTTAGAATTAACAGATTTATTTAAACCTACTATTAGCATAATTGGGGCCTACAATGCTTATCAATGAGATGAAAATTTTCGGCATAAATTCATTTGGTGTCTACAGTTTTTGAAAGAGCTGATGACGCATCACTGTCTTCAGATTTTTCTGGACACATAGACCTCTCTGGCATAGCAAGGATCTATTCTTTATTTTCAAATAGCTGCTTTCAGTAGATACTATGCAATCGGCTGAAAAGCTGCTTCTTAAATGATTCAAAAGCTAAATCAAATCTTTCTAGTTGCTCCATGGCATTTAAATTATACAAGAATAAACCATAGTACAAATCAAAACTATCCCCCATGGTATTTTTCACCAAACTCAACAAAGTTTCATAACCATTTGTGTTTATTGGTCTTGTCTCTAACCTCAGATTTTCTAAAAGTCTTCTTGTTATGTGTGTAACAAACTAGGATCTAGCTGCTTGCCAATCATGTTCAGCACAAGACATTTCAACCATCCGGCATCCTTCCCTGAAAAAATATCGAGAATACAATAACATCGCAATATTCTTGATTCTTCGTCCGTAATTCTAACTTTGTCATAAACAAAATGAAGGTTTTCCAGCCATTCTTTCCACTCTCCGGCCCAAACATGGGATGTGTGCAGAGAACATCAAAATCAGGAGGCAAGTGTTGAAGGAAGAGGTTTTTAGAGAACTCTTTAACGGATAGTACATCAACAAACAATGTACTTCTCTTCAACCTTTGGAAAGGTAATGGTTTAAGAACTTTAACTGTCGAAAGGATCGAAGTGCAGAGTAAAATTACTTTTGGATGCTGCTCACAAAGATCATGTACGTTACTGAAATATGAAACCCTTAATTCCCGAGCTACATCAGAGTAGTTTGACCTAGAATACGCCAAAACCTCATGACCTTAACTAAATATAGTTTTTGCAAGGAATTGACCAAAGTTTCCAAAACCAACGATTGCATTCTTGAGCTTTGTGTTCTTATCAGACGAGCTAGAATTGTTTTAAGCGAAACTACTTAGCAGAGCAACATCATTGGATCTGCATTATTGGCATCATTACTCATTAATCATTATTATGTATTAACCCTTTTCCAATCACAAGAACATCTTCTGAATTCAAAATGATTAAGTTGCTTGCTCTCAATCTCAACAAACACGAACACTCTCTAAAATATCAATTACAAATATTCACACAATATAGCAAAAATCCCTGAGATTTTCCAAGTTCCAAATATCAAATACCTAGAATGCAGCAATGCAGATCCATTACGAGCTCACCGGAGCAATGCATGGCTGTTTCTTTCATCTAACTGGTGCAACCTTTTACCGTCCTCCATCAACTGATTCCTGACCACGTGATGCAACCCTGCAATGAGCTGCTTCCTGAGATCCTCAAATGCCAAATCAAGCTTCTGCAGCACCTCTAAAGAATTCTTATTAAACATGAACAGACCATAATACAAATCAAGGCTATCCCCAGCAATGTTCTCCACCAGCCCCAACAAACTCTTATACCCTTTCGTATTAATTGGCATCGACTCCAGCATAAACCCTTCAAAAATCCTTTCAATGGTATAGTAAGAACTATGAACTGGCAGCGTAACAGTCGTGATCCTCGCAACTCATTTCCACCATCCTGCAACCTTCTCTAGCAAACGCATTGAGGATCTTCTTATAGTGAAAAACACGGTGCTCCTCGTCGAGGATACAAACCTTCTCAAAGACGAATGAGAGGATCATTGATCCGTCAGGTGTAGACTTAGGTCCGAACTTCGGGTGAGTGCAGAGGATGTCAAAAATCGGAGAGGAGGAGCTCAAGGAGGACCTTCTTAGGGAATTCTTTGACAGACAAGACGTTAACAAAGAGAGTGTTGTGCTTGAAGCGCTAGAGAGAGAGCGTGAGGAGCACGCGATCCATTGAGATTATGGAGGAGTAGAGGAGGATCACTTTGGGATGCTCCTCGCATAGGTTGTCGGTGTTTTGGAAGAACGATACGCCAAGCTTTCTGGCTATGGCAGAGTGGTTGGAGCAGGAGTGGGCGAGGATAGTGTGGCCTTGGCAGACTAATATGGTGGCAAAAAATTGGCCGAAGTTGCCAAAGCCGACAACTGTGATCTTGAGGTGCTAGGAGATAGTGAACTCTTTGGCAAGCTTTGAATCATAGTCAAAGATCTGAGCGGCATCGATGATGCGCACGCAAAGTGGTTTGTAGGTAGAAAAAAAGCAATATGGATTCTACTTGGATGGTAGTAATAATGTGGATGGGAGGAGAGAGTGACTGGTAGCGCGAAATTGTGATCAATACTTTTCACAAATCAAATAATCCCCGGTAATGAGTCCAAAAACTTGGTGTTCAATACCATGGCATAAACACAACTTCGCACAACTAACCAGCAAGTGTACTGGGTCGTCCAAGTAATAAACCTTACGCGAGTAAGGGTCGATCCCACAGAGATTGTTGGTATGAAGCAAGCTATGGTCACCTTGTAAATCTTAGTCAGGCAAACTCAAATGGGTATGGTGATAAACGAATAAAACATAAAGATAAAGATAGAGATACTTATGTAATTCATTGGTAGGTTTTCAGATAAGCGTATGAAGATGCTTGTCCCTTCCGTCTCTTTGCTTTCCATGGCAAGCTTATGCAAGGGTTTCACCGTTGTCAGTGGCTACCTCCCATCCTCTCAGTG
>NC_029777.3:85556456-85557107 GCF_000817695.3 Arachis duranensis
ACTTCCCAGTCTCTAGGACTATGAAATCAGCAGGGATGTAATGGTCTTCAACTTTTACCAGAACATCCTCTACAAGTCCATTGGCTTGTTTTCTTGAATTGTCTGCCATCTCTAGTGAGATTTTTGCAGCTTGCACCTCAAAGATCCCTAGCTTCTCCATTACAGAGAGAGGCATGAGGTTTACACTTGGCCCTAAGTCACACAAGGCCTTTTTGAAGGTCATGGTGCCTATGGTACAAGGTATTGAAAACTTCCCAGGATCCTGCCTCTTTTGAGGTAGTTTCTGCCTAGACAAGTTATCTAGTTCTTTGGTGAGCAAAGGGGGTTCATCCTCCCAAGTCTCATGGATATTCACTCTTTTTGAGTGAAAAAGGGACCTCGGGGGATCACCTTCTTCAAGGCCACAACTTCATAGAAGTGGTCTTGGTGCACCCTTGAGATGAATCTTTCCATCTCCCATGACTCGGAGGTGGAAGCTTTTGCCTTCCCTTTCCTCTTTCTAGAGGTTTCTCCGGCCTTGGATGCCATAAATGGTTATGGAAAAACAAAAAGCAATGCTTTTACCACATAAAACTTAAAAGGTTTGCTCGTCCTCGAGCAAAAGAAGAAAGAAGAGAGTAGAAGAAGAAGAAATGAAGGAAATGGGGGAGG
>NC_029777.3:85571737-85572559 GCF_000817695.3 Arachis duranensis
AGAGCTCATGAATGGCAGAAGTAAGTCCAATGGAATCTCTATGGTCTCATTTTGAGCCTCAGATTCCCATGGTTCCTCATTCGGGAACTCATTGGAGGCCAGTGGACATCCATTGAGGTCCTCCTCAGTGGCGTTCACTGCCTCTTCTTCCACCCAAAATTCGGCCATGTTGATGGCTTTGCACTCTCCTTTTGGATTTTCTTCTGTATTGCTTGGAAGAGTACTAGGAGGGAGTTCAGTAATTTTCTTGCTCAGCTGACCCACTTGTGCCTCCAAATTTCTAATGGAGGACCTTTTTCAGTCATGAAACTTTGAGTGGTTTTGATTAGATCAGAGACCATGGTTGCTAAGTCAGAGTTATTCTGCTTAGAACTCTCTGTCTGTTGCTGAGAAGAAGATGGAAAAGGCTTGCTATTGCTAAACCTGTTTCTTCCACCATTATTATTGTTGAAACCTTGTTGAGGTCTCTGTTGATCCTACTTCCCAGTCTCTAGGACTATGAAATCAGCAGGGATGTAATGGTCTTCAACTTTTACCAGAACATCCTCTACAAGTTCATTGGCTTGTTTTCTTGAATTGTCTGCCATCTCTAGTGAGATTTTTGCAGCTTGCACCTCAAAGATCCCTAGCTTCTCCATTACAGAGAGAGGCATGAGGTTTACACTTGACCCTAAGTCACACAAGGCCTTTTTGAAGGTCATGGTGCCTATGGTACAAGGTATTGAAAACTTCCCAGGATCTTGCCTCTTTTGAGGTAGTTTCTGCCTAGACAAGTTATCTAGTTCTTTGGTGAGCAAAGGGGGTTCATCCTCCCAAGTCTCA
>NC_029777.3:85576975-85581401 GCF_000817695.3 Arachis duranensis
CTTGTGCCAGTTCCGGCGTTTAACGCTGGGATTTCTGTGGGTGACTTTGAATGCTGGTTTGGGCCATCAAATCTTGGGCAAAGTATGGACTATCATATATTTCTGGAAAGCCCAGGATGTCTACTTTCCAACGCCGTTGAGAGCGCGCCAATTGGGCTTCTGTAGCTCCAGAAAATCCACTTCGAGTGCAGGGAGGTCAGAATCCAACAGCATCTGCAGTCCTTTTTAGTCTCTGAATCAGATTTTTGCTCAGGTCCCTCAATTTCAGCCAGAAAATACCTGAAATCACAGAAAAACACACAAACTCATAGTAAAGTCCAGAAAAGTGAATTTTAACTAAAAATTAATAAAAATATACTAAAAACTAACTAGATCATACTAAAAACATACTAAAAACAATGCCAAAAAGCGTACAAATTATCCGCTCATCAGTGACCATTGAGGATACGGCGGACAATGTAATATGGGAAGTGATTGAACGGGCTTGAAGGCTTGAGGGTTGCAATGGAGAGCATGGTTGTTTCGGCGGCAGTTTTGAGTGGTTAGCCATGGCCAATTTTCTAAAAATTGATCTGGATGACATCATTTGGTTTGTGTTTAGGCACAGGAGGTTGCAACGGAGTTCATGGAGCTGACACTGGCAGGATGATGCGTGAGCATCAATAGTATCTTTTCTATGTGATTTACATGGTATTCTGTTGATTTATTAGAGTTTTCTAGTGAATTAAGCCCAATTGGATGCCACTTTGAGTTTTTTTTTTTACTTTTGATTGATTTCAGGTAGCATTCGGATGAAAAATTGGTGAAAAAAGGCATGAAGAAGCAATCGAGGACAACGTGTACGCATCATTGGAGCAGAAAGAGGAGCCATGCGTACGCACGACTATAAGAGCTTAAGAGAGACAATTCTCCTCTGGATGGGTGGCGCTAAACGCCACGACTTAGTGTTTAGCGCCTAAGGCTTCATAATAACCATACTTCAGGACACCTGGTGCTTAACGCCCAGCCACCGGTGTTTAGCGCCTAGACGACTTTTCTTTGCGTACAAAGCTTGTTGTCTGGGTGGCGCTAAACGCTCAATACTTGGCGTTTAGCGCCGAATGCATATACAATGATGGGATCACACATTGTAATAAATCAATGTGGCTTTTGAAGATTTGATTTTCTAAATCAAAAGCTATTAGAAAAGATCTCTTAGGGTTTTATTTAAGTTTTAAATCTATTTTTAAATAGAACTATAAATAGGTTTTAGATCCACCTTCGCGAGAACTTCTCTTCTCCTAAATTTCATTATGCACTTTTACAACCTTTTCTCGGTTAGGGTTTTCTACCATGAGCAACTAAACCTCCATTATTAAGGTTAGAAACTCTGTTTACTTGAATAAATTAATAAATAATTATTCTTCTACCGTTAATTAATGTCTTGATTATTGTTTAAGGATTAGTTTCGTTCCTCATCCTAGGGATTAGTGATTATTGGAAAATAAGTCTAATTCAACTTGAATTCTATTTGAGTTTTGGAAGAGTTATATCATTATAATTACAGCTTAAAACCAATTTCTCACAACTTCTAATTATCTGGACTTAGTGTGGTATGTGACATATAATTATATTATGCTTTTGGGTTCTTAGAGTTATGTAGCTTATAAATCAGAAATTGAACTTAACCCTCTAATATAATTGAGTAAACAAGGAATTGACAGTCAGTTAGATTAGAGGAGGTTAGATTGCCTAGGAATAGGAATTTAATCACCTGGGTTTGCCATGACATTGAATATTAATCCGAACATTTAAACATCTCCAAAATCTTAACTCCATTCTCATACCATTTTCTCAACCGTTCATTGTTTGCTTTCTTATTTTATTGTTTTTTATGGTAATTGATAATCAAAACCCTCATTTTAATTTGTCTAACTAGAATAGCTAATAAACCATTGTTTGCTTAGTCCGTTAATCTTCATGAGATCAACACTCACTCACAGTGAGTTATTATTTGGTACGACTCGGTACACTTGCTGGTAAGTTATGGTTTGTGAAATTCCACAACCACGGGACAATGGCGACACGACAGAGTTCAGAACAGTGGCTTCGAAGTTCGAATGGTAGTTGCGCAATGAAGGAGAAGGAAGTTTGTAATAATCAGCATCGACTCCAGCATCAACCTTTCAAAAATCCTGCCAACGATATGAGTAATGAACTATGAATTGACGACGTAATGGTCATGATCCTCGCAACTCATCTCCACCATCCTTTAACCTTCTTTGGCAAATGCATTGAGGAACTTCTCACAGCAAGAAACACAGTGCTCCTTGATGAGCGGATAATTTGTACGCTTTTTGGCATTATTTTTAGTATGTTTTTGGTATGATATAGTTAGTTTTTAGTATATTTTTATTAGTTTTTAGTTAAAATTCACTTTTCTGGACTTTACTATGAGTTTGTGTGTTTTTCTGTGATTTCAGGTATTTTCTGGCTGAAATTGAGGGACCTGAGCAAAAATCTGATTCAGAGACTGAAAAGGACTGCAGATGCTGTTGGATTCTGACCTCCCTGCACCCGAAGTGGATTTTCTGGAGCTACAGAAGCCCAATTGGCGCGCTCTCAACGGCGTTGGAAAGTAGACATCCTGGGCTTTCCAGCAATATATGATAGTTCATACTTTGCCCAAGATTTGATGGCCCAAACCGGCATTCAAAGTCACCTACAGAATTTCCAGCGTTAAATGCCGGAACTGGCACCAAAATGGGAGTTAAACGCCCAAACTGGCACCAAAGCTGGCGTTTAACTCCAAGAAGGGTCTCTACACGAAAATGCTTCATTGCTCAGCCCAAGCACACACCAAGTGGGCCCGGAAGTGGATTTTTATGTCATTTACTCATTTCTGTAAACCTTAGGCTACTAGTTCTCTATAAATAAGACCTTTTGCTATTGTATTTTCATCTTGGTTCTTCTGGTTCCCTCTCTGGGGCCGAGGCCAATGATCACTCTTGTTCTTATGTATTTTCAACGGTGGAGCTTCTACACACCATAGATTAAGGTGTGGAGCTCTGCTGTACCTCGAGTATTAATGCAATTACTATTGTTCTTCTATTCAATTCCGCTTGTTCTTGTTCTAAGATATCACTTGTTCTTCAACTTGATGAATGTGATGATCCGTGACACTCATCATCATTCTCACCCATGAACAAGGTGACTGACAACCACTTTCGTTCTACAAGCTACCAAGGCTCTAGTGAATATCTCTTGGATTCTTTAACCAGAATCTTCGTGGTATAGGCAAGAACTGATGGCGGCATTCAAGAGAATCCAGAAGGTCTTACCTTGTCTGTGGTATTCTGAGTAGGATTCAATGATTGAATGACTGTGACGTGCTTCAAACTCCTAGCGGGCGGGGCGTTAGTGACAGACGCAAAAGAATCGATGGATTCTATTCCGGCCTGACCGAGAACCGACAGCTGAATGCTTCATACTAACAATCTCCGTGGGATCGACCCTTACTCGCGTAAGGTTTATTACTTGGATGACCCAGTGCACTTGCTGGTTAGTTGTGCGAAGTTGTGTTTATGCCATGGTATTGAACACCACGTTTTTGGGGTTCTTTACTGGGGATTATGAGAGTTGTGAAAAGTATTGTTCACAATTTCGCGCACTATGTTTTTGGCGCCGTTGCCGGGGATTGTTGAGTTTGGACAACTGACGGTTCATCTTGTTGCTTAGATTAGGTATTTATTTTTTTCGAAATTCTTGAAGATGAATTCTAGAGTTTCATGATGATTTGTTGAAGTCTGGCTGGCTGAGAAGCCATGTCTAATCTCATTGGACCGAGGGTTCAACTTATCATCACAAGGGCTTGTTGATTCTTATCAATCTTGCTTTTGGAGCAGTGATCTGCTAAGGCTTGGCTGGCCTTTGGCCATGTCTAGTGTTTTGGACCGAAGCTTTCTTTGAAAGCTTGGCTGGCTGTGAAGCCATGTCTAATTCCTGGACCGGAGTCTTAGACTAGCATTGCACTGATTCCTGGAATTCTCATTAAGAATTTTGATACCTTTTTCCACTTAATTTTCGAAAAACAAAAAAATTACAAAAATCATAAAATCCAAAAAATTTTCTTGTTTAAGTCTAGTGTCTCATCTTAAGTTTAGTGTCAATTGCATGCATTCATTCATGTGTCTTAAGGATTTTCAAGTAATTCTTGATAATTTTCGTGCTCTGATCTTTGAATTCTATTGACTTGAATGTTTTGAGTGTCTCATATGCATTTTCATTTTGTTAGTGTCAGTAGTATACAAACTGCTAAGTTTGGTGTTTTGCATGCATTATTATTTGATTCTTGTTGCATTTTGATTTTTTCCTTATTATTAAAAATCCAAAAATATTTTTAATTTGTGTCTTTTCAAGTCAATAATAAAGAGAATTGAAGATTCAG
>NC_029777.3:85581541-85614382 GCF_000817695.3 Arachis duranensis
ACCTGGTTGGGCGTTTAACGCCCAAAAGGGTAGCATTTTGGGCGTTAAACGCCAGAAGTGCACCATTCTGGGGCGTTTAACGCCAGGATGGCTAGAAGGGAAGATTTTGTTTTCAAATCAATTTTTTTCAAGTTTTCAAAGTTTTTCAAAAATCAAATCTTTTTCAAATCATATCTTTTCAATCAAATCTTTTTCAAAACCAATTTCTTTCCATTTTTAAAGATACTTGCTACCAATTAATGATTTGATTCAACATTTCAAGTATGATGCCTTTTCTGTTGAGAAAGGTTTAATGTTTGAATCATATCTTTTCTTGTTAGTCAAGTTTTTAATTTTCAAATCAAATCTTTTTAAAATGTTTTTCAAATCATATCTTCTCAATCACATCTTTTTCAAAATAGCTTTCAATCAAATCTTTTTAATTTCTACACAAGCTTGCCATGGAAAGGAATAAGAAAGATTGGATGAAGACAGTAGGAAAGCAGAGAGACGGAAGGGAAGGCATCTTCATGCGCTTATTTGAAGTTCCTACCAATGAATTACATAAGTACCTCTATCTTTATCTTATTGTTTATTTTCGTTCATCATCATATCCATTTGAGTCTGCCTGACTAAGATTTACAAGATGACCATAGCTTGCTTCATACTAACAATCTCCGTGGGATCGACCCTTACTCGCGTAAGGTTTATTACTTGGACGACCCAGTGCACTTGCTGGTTAGTTGTGCGAAGTTGTGTAATGCCATGGTATTGAGCTACCAAGTTTTTGGGGTTCATGACCGGGGATTATGAGTGTTGTGAAAAGTATTGTTCACAATTTCGCGCACCACTCCTCGTCGAGGAAACAAAGCTCCTCGAAGAAAAAGGGGAGACCGGTCCATCCGTCAAGTGTGGACTCAGGTTTGAACATCGAGTGAGTGTAGAGGACATTAAAATCGGAGGGGAAGAGCTCAAGGAGGAAATTCTTGGGAAATTCTTTGACAGAGAGGACGTCAACAAAGAGAGTGCTATGCTTAAGGCGCTAGAGAGGGAGTGTGATGAGCAAGCGCTCGGTATAGATTATGGAGGAGCAGAGGAAGATCACTTCGAGATGCTCTTCGCTTAGGTCATCGGGGTTTTAGAAGAATGATACACCAAGATTTTTGGCTGTGGCGGAGTCGTTGGAGCGGGAGGGGGCGAGGACAATGTGGCCTTGACAGACTAATGTGGCTGCAAAGAACTAGCCGAAGTTGCCAAAGCCGACAATTGTGATCTTGAGGAGCTGGGAGATAGTGAACTCATTGGCGAGCTTTGACTCGTAGTCGAAGAGCTAAGTGGCTTTAATGGCGCGCGCGCGGAGTTTTTTGTAAGTGAGGAAGAGCAACAGGGATTCGATTTAGACGGTAGTGAGAATGTGGATGGGATGAGAGAGTCACAGTTGAGGATATGGTGGACAGTGTAATCTGGGAAGTGATTGAATTAGGTTGAATGGTTGAAGGTGTCAATGCAGAGCACGGTTGTTCTGATAGCAGTTATGTCTGGTTAGCCGTGGCTGGTTTTCTAAAAAATTGATCTGGACGATGTCGTTTGGATTATGATTAGGCTCCGGAGGTTGTGACAGAGTTCAGGGAGCTAGCGCCGGTGAGGCAGTGGCTACGCATTTGAGGCAGGAGGTTGCGACGGAGTTCAGGACAATGGCTTCGAAGTTTGAACGGTGAATGCGTGATGGAGGTGAAGGGAGTTAGTATTAATTGGTGTCAACTCCACTTCAAGAATCCTAGCGGCGTAACGGTCCTGATCATAGCAACTCATCTCCACCATCCTACAACCTTCTTTGGCAAACGCATTGAGGAACCTCTCACAGCGAGAAACATAATGCTCCTCGTCGAAGATACAAACCTTCTTGAAGATGAAGGGGAGGCCGGTCCATCAGTTAAGTGCAGACTCAGGTCCAAACATTGGTTGAGTGCAGAGGACGTTGAAATCGGAGGGGAAGAGCTCAATAAGGAGTTTCTTGGGGAATTCTTTGACATAGAGGATGTCAACGAAGAGAGTTCTGCAGTTGAGGTGCTGGAGAGGGAGCGTGATAAACACGTGCTCGGTTGAGATTATGGAGGAGTAGAGGAGGATTACTTCGGGATGCTCCTCGCATAGGTCGTCGTGGTTTCGGAAGAACGATACGCTAAGCTTTCTGACTGCGGTGGAATGGTCGGAGCAGGAGTGGGCGAGGACAGTGTGGCCTTGGTAGACTAATATTAAGGCAAGGAACTTGACGAAGTTGCCGAAGCCGACAATTGCGATCTTGAGGCGCTAGAGATAATGAACTCCTTGGCGAGCTTTAACTCGTAGTCGAAGAGCTGAGTGGTGCCGATGGCACGAACACGGAGGGGTCTATAGGTGGAGGAAGAACAATATGAATTCAATTTGGACGATAGTGAGATTGTGGATGAAAGGAGAGAGTGACGACTGAAGATATGGCGGATAGTTAATCTGGAGAGTGATTAAGTGCGGTTGAAGGGTTGAGGGTTGCAATGGAGAGCATGGTTATTTTGGCAGTAGTTTTGAATGGTTAGCTGTAACACCTTAACTTAAATCCTATCCTTGAAGGCTTTTAGATAGGGTGTCACTCTTTTAGGAAGCAAATTAACTCAATCGTTATGCAAGGAAGAAGAGAAATATGCATAAAGTTTTGGGTAAAATCAATAAGCAATTAAAAGACAGAACTGAACACACACAAGCAAGTTTGAGCAAATAAAATAACAACAAAATTCCCATGGGTACGGTTTCTAATAAAAAATAGATACCTAAAATAGCTATGACAAAAAATTCAACGCATCCTAACTAATTTCATTGAAGAAACTCCCATCCTTGTGTCATATTCTATCTTTTGTCAGGACCCTTTAGTCTTCCATGAATCGGGGTACCAGCAATCCTCTTCTAATACTTTTCTGTGAGGTGAAGATCCAGTTCCGTTGTGTGGGGTAAACTAAGATCTGACGGGATGTTGAAGTGGGAGAATAGGGCATGTACTCCACCTTTGGACTTCTGCAAAAGGTCAATTACTCCTCTGGGTCCTCCATCATTGGGTCCTCCTCCTGGCTAGAATTGTTGGACTCCTCTTCCTCTGTCTTAGAATCTGATTCGAGGTAGACCACCTCGGGTGACCGTTTCTTGGGTGTTGAAGTGTTCGTATCTAGGAAGGTTAAGACAGGCAACTAGGGGTCTTCTCCTATGAAATCTTGACTTAAGTAGATAGTTTGGAGCACGGTAGTAATGGTTGTAACTACCACGCGTGCTTTGAGGGATCATACTCAGAAGACACTCTTGGGGGCACTGTGTCGTCTCTATCTGCTGTGTCATGCTCTTCTGGAGATAGTATGAAAAAAAGAAGGGGTGAGAACTTAAAAAATCTCAGTAAGAGTGCTATGTGGACACATTCATATCTATCCCCAACCCACTTGTGGGATTTTAAAAATATGGCATGGTTTGCATTTATAAAAGAAAATAATAACATAATCAACATAGATAAGCCAAATAGAGGAATAGATAATCAACATAATCATAACTTAATAGATACACTTTGAAAATAAGAACACAATTAAACTTCCCTTTTATTAACTTGTAGCTTTTAGGGAAGGTATTGAGCTCAAACCGGTATAAAAGGTAGGAGTTCCATTTCCTTACCAAAGGTTCTTATCCCGAAAGTTTTGGCGATCACCTTCCCTTACCGAAGATTCATCTCGATTAATCACCCTCCCTTACCAAGGGGTCATATCGATATGTTGTCTTTGGGGGTCACCTTCCCTTACCAAAGGATCTCTCAGTTCAATTTACAGACAATGTTATTTAGATATACATAAGAAGAGAATCATTCAAGAAGATATAACGACAAAAGGACATGTAAAGTAATGATACCATAATGATGATAATGGCACAAGATAGTCATGTACTCCTTAATTAAAGAGATAATAATAACATAATGGCATAAGTTTGGACAGTGTAGCATCATATTTTTAAGGCATATAACGAGAATAAAGCATATTAAATAATCAAACCAAGTTTATGGAAAGGCATGTACTTTTGGCTTAAAAGGCTTGTAAGATAGTAGTAACAGTTATAGGAATAACATTCATCACAAAACATAGAAAATATGCATGTACTCTTGATAAAAAAAAGCTTTAAACAATGATAGGTTTGCGTATAGGAGAAACTTTGATGACAAACATGATGTATGTGTGTAAAGGAAAGGAAAAAGAAGAATAATTCCATAAGACACACAACCATGATAATAGGATAAGAACAACATAGATGGTAAATAATAACAAAATAGAGCATAACGCATGCTAAGCATAAAAGTAACAAAATATAATTCCCTTTTTTTTCTAATGCCTCTTTATTGATTATGAGGTTGACACTTGTATTTGTACACAGAATATTTTTGTAGAAAGAGAAGGGGGAGGATTAGTGTTTGAGAGGGAGTGATCTTCTACCTATTGTTGTACCCCTATTTATATACTTCTGGTGGTAGGTGTGACTCTGGTATTTTAAATTCAAAAGAAGGGCAGTTGTTAGATTCCTATCCGTAATTTAAAATTCTAAGCCTATCTCCTAATTGGTTTTCAAATTTCAAATTGAATTTTTCAGAAGCGGTGAAGGGCGGTTGTTACATTAGCCGTGGCTGATTTTCTGAAAATTGATCTGGACGATGGCCTTTGGTTTGTGTTTAGGCTTAAGAGGTTGTAACAGAGTTGAGGGAGCTGGCGTCGACAGAACAGTGGCTGCGCGACGAAGTTCAGAATGGTGACTTCAAAGTTCGAACGGTGGTTGTACGATGAAAGAAAAGGAAGTTCGGATTAATCGGCGTCGACTCCAGCATCAACCCTTTGAGAATCCTTCCAACGGTATGAGTAATGAAATGCAAATCGGGGGCGTAAAGGTCGTGATTTATGCGACTCATCTGCGCCATCCTGTGACCTTCTCTGACGAATGTATTGAGGAACTTCGCACAGCAAGAAATACGGTGCTCTTCGTCGAGGATACCAACCTTCTCGAAGATGAAGGTGAGTCTGGTCTATCCGTCAGGTGCGAACTCAGGTACGAATATCAGATGATTACAGAGGACGTCAAAATCGGAGGGGAGTAGCTCAAGGAGGAGCTTCTAGGGTAATTCTCTGACGGAGAGGACAACAACAAAGAGAGTGTTGAACTTGAGGAGCTAAAGAAGGGGTGTGAGGAGCACGCGCTCCGTTAAGATTATGGAGGAAAAAGAAGGATCACTTCGGGATGCTCTTCCCATAAGTCGTCGCGATTTCGGAAGAATGATACACCAAGTTTTCTGGCTGCAACGGAGTGGTCAGATCGGGAGTAAGCGAGGAGGTGTGGCCTTGGCAGACTAATGTGGCGGCAAGGAACTGGCTGAAGTTACCGAAGGTGACAATTGCAATCTTGAGGCACTGGGAGATAGTGAACTCCTTGGCGAGCTTTGACTCGTAGTCAAAGTGTTGAGCGGCATCGACGGCGTGCACATGGAGTGGTTTGTAGGTGGAGGATGATCAATAGGAATTCTATTTGTACGGTAGTGAGAATGTGGACGAGAGGAGAGAGTGACGGTTGAGGATACGGCGGACAGTGTAATCTATAGAGTGATTGAATGGGGGATGAAGGATTGAAGGTTGCAATGTAGAGCACAATTGCTTCGGCGGTGGTTCTGACAGGTTAGTTGTGGCTGATTTTCTAAAAATTAATCTAGATGACGTCCTTTGGTTTGTGTTTAGGCTTAGGCAGTTGCGACAGAGTTCGGGGAGCTGGCACCGGCAGGACAATGGCTGCGCGACAGAAGCAGAGGGTTGCGACGGAGTTCAAACACTGGCTTCAAAGTTCGAATGATGGTTGTGTGATGGAGCGGAAGGAAGTTCATATTAATCGGCGTCGACTCCAGCTTCAACCCTTGAAGAATCTTTTCAACGGTATCGATAATGAACTTCGAACTGGCGGCGTAAGCGTTGTGATCCTCGCAACTCTTCTCTACCATGCTGTAACCTTCTCTGGCAAACGCATTGCAGAACTTCTCACGACGAGAAACACAGTGCTCCTCGTTGATGGTACGAACCTTCTCGAAGATGAAGGGGAGGACGGTCCATCTGACAGGTGAGGACTTAGGTCCGAACATCAGGTGAGTGCAGAGGATGTCGAAATCGGAGGGTAGGAGCTCAAGAAGGAGCTTTTTGGGGAATTCTTTGACGGAGAGGACATCCACAAAGAGAGTGTTGCACTTGAGGCACTGGAGAGGGAGCGCAATGAGCACGAGCTCGGTTTAGATTATGGAGGAGCAGAGGAGGATTACTTCGGGATGCTCCTTGCTTAAGTCGTCGGGGTTTTGGAAGAACGATACACCAAGCTTTCTAGCTACGGCGTAGTGGTCGAAGCGGGAGTGAGCGAGCACGGTGTGGCCCTGGCAGACTAATGTAGCTGCAAAGAATTGTCTGAAGTTGCTGAAGCCGACAATTATGATCTTGAGGAGCTGGGAGATAGTGAACTCCTTGACAAGCTTTGATATGTAGTTGAAGAGTTGAGCGGCGTCAACGGCGCGCACCCGGAGTTTTCTGTAAGTGGAGGAAGTGCAATAAGGATTTAATTTGGACTGTAGTGAGATTGTTGATGGGAGGGAGAGTTACGGTTGAGGATACGGTGGACAGTATAATCTGGGGAGTGATTGAATGGAGTTGAAGGGTTGAGAGTTGCAATGGAGAGCGTGGTTGTTTTAGTGACAATTCTGATTGGTTAGTCGTGGTCGGTTTTCTGAAAACTGATCTGGATGACGTCTTTTGGTTTGTGTTTAGGCTCAGGTAGTTCCAACGAAGTTTAGGGAGCTGGAGCCGGTGGAAAAATGGCTATGCAACGGAGGTAGGAGGTTGCGATGGAGGTTAGGACACTGGCTTCAAAATTCGAACGGTGGTTGCATGATAGAGGGGAAGGTAGTTCATATTAATCGGCATCAACTCCGGCTTCAACCCTTGAAGAATCCTTCCAACAGTATGAGTAATGAACTGTGAACCAGCGGTGTAAGGGTTGTGATCCTCATAACTCATCTCCACGATCCTGTAACCTTCTCTGTCAAATGTATTGAGGAACTTTTCACAGTGAGAAATACGATGCTCCTCATCGAGGATACGAACCTTCTCAAAGAATCTCAAAGAAGAAAGGGAGGCCCGTCCATCCGTCAGGTACGTACTCAGTTCCAAACATCGGGTGAGTGCAGATGACATCGAAATTGGAGAGGAGGAGCTCAAGGAGGAGCTTCTTGGGGAATTCTTTGACAGAGAGGACGTCAACAAAGAAAATGATGCGCTTGAGGCATTAGAAAGGGAGTGTGAAGAGCAACCGTTAGGTTGAGATTATGTGGAGGAGTAGAGAAAGAATGATTGGATGGGCGAGGACGGTGTGGCCCTAGAGGACTAATGTGGCGGCAAGGAACTGGCCGACGTTGCCAAAGCTGACAATTGCAAGCTTGAGGCATTGAGAGATAGTGAACTCCTTGGCGAGCTTTGACTCATAGTCGAAGAGCTGAATGACGTAGATGGCGTGCACATAGAGGTGTCTGTAGGTGGAGGAAGAGAAATAGGGATTCGATTTGGATGGTAGTGAGAATATGGATGGGAGGAGAGAATGACCATTGAGGATACAACAGACAGTGTAATCTGGGAAGCAATTGGATGGGGTTGAAGGGTTGAGGGTTGCAATGGAGAGCATGGTTATTTTGTTGGCAGTTCTGAGTGGTTAGACATGGCCGATTTTTTGAAAATTGATCTAGACGACATCGTTTGGTTTGTGTTTTGGCTCGAAGGTTGCGATGGTGGCGCCTGCGGCACATTGGCTGCACGACGGAGGCTGGAGGTTGCGATAGAGTTCAGGACAGTGGCTTCGAAGTTCAAACAGTGGCTGTGCGATGGAGTGTAAGAAAGTTCGTACTAATCAGCGTCGACTCCAGCATCAACCCTTTAAGAATCCTTCCAACGATATGAGTAATGAGATGCAAACCGGCAACATAACCATCGTCATCCTCGCAACTTATCTCCACCGTCCTGCAACCTTGTATGGCAAACGCATTGAGAAACTTTTCACAGTGAGAAACATGGTACTCTTTGTCGAGGATACAAACCTTCTTGAAGATGAAGGGGAGGCCGGTCCATCCATCAGGTGCAGAGTCGGGTCCAAACATTGGGTGGGTGTAAAGGACGTCGAAATTGGAGTGGAGGAGCTTCTTTTGGAATTCTTTGACGAAGAGGATGTCAACAAAGAGAGTGTTGCACTTAAGGTGCTGGAGAGGGAGCTTGAGGAGCACGCACCCCTTTTAGATTAAAGAGGAGCAGAGGAGGATCACTTCGGAATGTTCCACACATAGGTCGTCAGGGTTTTGGACGAATGATACGCCAAGCTTTTTGGCTGTGGCAGAGTCATCGGGGCAGGAGTGGACGAGGACGGTGTGGCTCTGGCGGACTAATATGGAGGCAAGGCCGAAGTTGCCGAAGCTGACAATTGCAATCTTGAAGCGCTAGGAGATAGTGAACTCCTTGGCGAACTTGGACTTGTAGTTGAAGAGCTGAGTGGCGTAGATGGCGCACACGTGTAGTGGTCTGTAGATAGAAGAAGAGCAAAAGGGATTTGAGTTGGACGATAGTGAGAATATGGATGGGAGGAGAGAGTTACGGTTGATGATACGATGGACATTGTAATCTAGGGAGTGATTGAATGAGGTTGAAGGTTTGAGGGTTGCAATGGAGAGCATGGTTGTTTTGGTGGCGGTTCGGAGTGGTTAGTCGTGGTCGGATTTTGGAAAATTGATCTGGACGAAGTCGTTGGGTTTGTGTTTAGGCTCAGGAGGTTGCGACAGACTTCAAGGAGCTGACGCCGACAGGACAGTGGCTGCGCGATGAGGCAGGAGGTTGCAACGTAGTTCAGGACAATGACTTTGAAGTTCGAACAGTGGCTATGCAATGGAGGGAAAGGAAGTTTGTGTTAATTGGCATCGACTTTGGCATTAACCCTTCAAGAATCCTTCCATCGGTATACGTAATAAACTACGAACTGGCAGCGTAACGGTCGTGATCCTTGCAACTCATCTCCTCCATCCTACAGCCTTCTTTTGCAAACGCATTGAGAAACTTTGCACAGCGAGAAACACAGTGCTCTTCGTCAATGATACGAACCTTCTCGAAGACAAATGGGAGGTCGGTCCATCCTTCAAATGCGGACTCAAGTCCGAACATTGAGTGAGTGTAGAGGACGTCGAAATCGGAAAGGAGGAGCTCAAGGAGGATCTGTTCTTCAGATTTCTTTGGCAACATAAACCTCTCTGGCAAAGCAAGGACCTGTTCTTCATTTTCAAATAGCTGCTTTTGGTAGATAATATGCAATCGGCTAAAAGGCTGCTTTTTCAATGATTAAAAGCCAACTCTAATCTTTCTAGTTGCTCTTTGGCATTTAAATTATACAAGAATAAATCATGTTACAGATCAAAACTATCCCCCACGATATTTTCCACCAAACTCAACAAAGTTTCATAACGCTTTGTGTTGATTGGTGTTGTCTCTAACTCCAGTTTTTCTAAAAATCTTCATGTTGTGTGTGTAACAAACTGGGATCCAGCTACATGCCAATCATGTTTAGCAGAAGATATTTCAACCATCTGGAGTCCTTCACTAGCAAAAATGTCGAGAAACCCATAATATCGCAATATTCTTGATTCTTCGTTCCTAATTCTAACTTTGTCATAAATAAGAGGAAGTTCTTTCTAGCCATGCTTTCCACTCTCCGGCCCAAACACGGGATGTGTGCAAAGAACATCAAAATCAGGAGGCAAGTGTTGAAGGAAGAGGTTTCTAGGGAACTCTTTGACGTCTAGTACATCAGCAAACAATGTACTTCTCTTCAACCTTTGGAAAGGTAATGATTTAAGAACTTTAACCGTCGAAAGGATCGAAGTGCAGAGTAAGATCACTTTTGGATGTTGCTCAAAAATATCATCTGCATCATTGAAATACGAAACCCCAACTCCCAACCACATTAGAGTAGTCTGATCTAGAATACGCCAAGACCTCAAGAGCTTGACTGACTATAGTTTTCGCAAGGAACTGACAAAAGTTTCCAAAACCAACTATTGCAATCTTAAGCTTTGTGTTCTCATCAGACGGACTTGAATTATTTGAAGCGAAATCACTTAGCAGAGCAACATCATTGGATCTGCATTATTAGTATCATTACTAATTAATCATTATTATGTATTAACCTTTTTCCCATCACACGAACAAAATCTTCCAAATTCAAAATGATTAAGTTGCATGCTCTCAATATCAACAAACACAAACACTCTCTAAAACATCAATCACAAATATTCACACAATGTAGCAAAAAGCCTTGAGAATTTTTTTCAAGTACAAAATATCAAATACCTGGAATGCAACAATGTAGATCCATTATGAGCTCGCCAGAGTAGTGCATGGTTGTTACTTCCATCCAACTGCTGCAATCTTTTACGTTTTCCATCAACTGATTCCTGACCACGTGATGCATCCACGCAATGAGCTGCTTCCTGAGATTCCCAAATGCCAAATCAAGCTTCTCCAGCACCTCCAAAAAATTCTTATTAAACATGAACAAACCATAATACAAATCAAAGCTATCCCCAACAGTGTTCTCCCCCAATTCCAACAAACTTTCGTACCTTTTCATATTAATCGGCATCGATTCCAGCATCATCCCTTTAAAACTCCTTCCAACAGTATGAGTAATGAACTGCAAACCAGCGGCATAATGATCGTGATCCTCACAAATCATCTCCATCATCCTGCAACCTTCTCTGGCAAACCTATTGAGGAACTTCTCACCGCGAGAAACACGGTGCTCCTTGTCAAGGATACGAACCTTCTCGAAAATGAATAAGAGGCCGGTCCATCCGTTAGGTGCGAACTTAGGTCCGAACATCAGGTGAATGAAGAGGACGTCGAAATCGGAGGGGTGGAGCTCAAGGAGCAGTTTCTTGGGAAATTCTTTGACGGTGGCTTTGAAGTTGCGACGGCGGCGGTAGCAAGGCGGTGGATGGACGGAGAAGGACAAGGAGAGTGGCTAAGGCTGAGTGACGAGGGTAAAGACTGAAGAATGGCTTTGGGTACTGCGTATTAGGGACTTAGGGTTCGTGGGTTCCCATCTGAGCCTAAACAATAATAATCTAAATATTTTAATTAAAGACAAAAAAATTTTTACTTGGGAGCAATAGATGATAATAATTTTTCAAATAATAATAAAATTTTATTTTTTATATACTTGTATAAATAAATATGTTCCAAGAATTCGGTTACATGGTGTGATCCTTTCATGAAAGCCACAAAGAAGGTCCTTGGTGGCAACCTCATGTTCAGTTCTCCATCTCCAACCCACAATACATGGTTTGTGTATTATGCTACTCACTACTCTCACTTCTACGAAACTAAATAATTTCCATTGCTTATTATTTTTTCTAAAAATGAAAAAATTTATGCTCAGAGCACACAGCTCAACCTGCTTCTTTCCACTTCTACATACACCAAACTCAATCAGTAGAACCTTTCATTATCTTCTGCACTTCTAATTCTATCCTTCACTTGCAAGTTCCACTCTCAGATTTAGGCTCAGGCCTAGGCCCAGAGTAACAGTAGCATCATCATCATCATCCAGCTCTAAGTCCAAAGTTTTCAATGGCCTTTGAATTGATAATATTGGACGACGACAACAGGAACAAGAAGCTCCTCCTATTTCGGCTTCCGAGAATGTCTCTAAAATCGTTGGAATTTGGCCACCTTAAAAGAATATTCCGAGAATTTCTTTATTTCTTTGATTTAAACTTTAAAAAGTTTATTACACAAGATATATAATATAATGCTTTTTCTTGCTAGGTTAAATTAGCCAAAGACATAAATCTTATTAAAGAAGGACTATCGTATATTAACAAAATTAGGTCACCAATTATACTAATTAGCTACTCTTTTACTCTTTTATTGATATATGCCTCAAATGTTCGTAATATAAAAAGTTTAAATATTATTTAATTGGTATTAGTTTTTAAATATTAAAATATTTAATTTAATTTTATATATTTTAATTTTTGTTTATTTAATTATTAGATTGAACTTTATATTAGTAAACTTAAATTTTATTTTATTTTATTTTGATTTAATAAAAGATTACAAATATCTTTTAAACTATTGTAGTAAATATAGAGAAATTAAAGGAGTGCTAATTTGACACTTATCTAATTTTTAAATGTTAATTTAACATTCTTTTAACCTCTAAATACTAATTTGACACTCTTCAAATCTTTATATTAACTATAATAATTTAAAAGATATTTATAACTTTTTATTAAATTAAAATAAAAAATTAAATTTACTAACATATAAAATAATAATTACTAACTAATATTTGAACTTTTATATTATCAACGTTTGAAATACGTATCATTTATTTATTGTTGTCATTGTCAGTGCACTATATAAATATTTGTAAAACGTAACTATCTACCGTATATCTTAATCTGTATACGTATAAATAATTTTGTTGAATTAAATAACATCAACAGTGCTGGCAATACTATACACTTTTCAAAAAAGATTTTGTGAAGCCAATCAATCAAGTGCTGGCAAAACTATACACAGTTAAGGATAATAGATACTATACGTATACAATAATTGCTTCGCTTAATCAGGTGTTTTGAGCGGTTATAAGAAGCAGATAATCTTATTACAGATAGTATGTACCATCCAGATAGTGGCCAATAAAAGTTGTTGTAGCTTTTAAGCATATAGTCGTGTGTGTGTTTTTATTTTATATTTTATATGTTTTTATTTAGTTTAATTATTTTGTTGGTTTCTATAGTTTTACAAAATTTTTAATTAGATTTCTATATTTTTTTTAATTTGGTCTTTACACCAAATTTTTTTTCAATTAGGTTCTTTTTTATAGTAATTGGTTTAATTGTATAGGGACCCAACTAAAAAAAAAATTGGTACAAGGACTCAAATAAAAGAAAAAAAAGTGTAGGGACTCAATTAAAAAAAAATTGGTATAAGGACTCAATTAAAAAGAAAAAAAAGTATAAAAACCTAATTAAAAGTTTCGCAAAACTATAGGACCAATAAAATAATTAAACCTTTTTATTTTATTTTATACACTATATTGAAAAAAATAAAAAATCCGAATGTGGTGGAATTAATTAACCACTTCGACTTTTATATATAGCTGGATCACATATATAATTGACACTTTTTAATTTTGATATGGAGCACGGAATGGTGTAGGAGATCGATATGGGGTGCATAGATGCTATACGCGAGTGTAGTTTGAGGATCAAAGAAATCGAACGGACTGATTTAAGGGTAGGTAATCGGACGGTTCGATTAGAGGGGCACAAATCGGATCATCCGATTTGCGTCCTCCAGACCACGTGTCGCGCATGCGTCCTCCCCTAGCAGCAGTGCCCCTTATGGCTTATACAACATGTTTTCTTGCTGAGCCCACTCTCTCCCTCCAAAGTCACTTTCTTCCTTACCCACCCAGTCACCATTCTCTCTCTTCTTCTTCATCTTCACTACTTTAATTTCTTCTTCTTCTATAGTAAAAAAGAAAATTACAATGCCAAAAAAACAAAAATGTAAAGATATTGATCGTTCTGAATTTCATATTATTAATTATTTCTGCCATTCTGATTATGTAAGTTTATTTTTTAATTTTTTTATATTTCAGAATTATTATTATTACTTTTAGAAATTTAAAAATATATGTTTAAATAATATACATGTGGCTGTGTTTGTCATTATTGTTAGAAATATTACAAAATTATTATTATTGTTAGAAATTTAGGAATAAATATTTAAAGAATAGTTAGAAATATATATATTAGATTTAGTTAGTGAACATTTTAATCAATAATAATGTTTGAATTAGACTAATATGATTGATTAGTTAAAAATATATGTTTAGAATTTTTTGTAATAATTTTAGAAATTATATGTTTAGAGTTAGTTAATTGTTGTATAATTGTTTGTAATAATTTTGGGATTTATGGTTAATAATTAGATTTTTTAAAATATAATATATTATATTGCTCCGATAATAATTAGTTATTTATTGTTAAATATTTAAATTGATACAAATATATTATTGTAGTTGAGGTTTTAATAAGTGGAACATAATTAGTTAAATAAGAATTGAATTTATTTAGTTATTAGTTATTATTAATAGTTAGTTAGTAATTATGATTTTTGGTGATATAGGAATTATTATTATCCGTTAAACTATGAATATATAAATAAATAATTATGTAAGAAACAATTGAATGAAATTTTAGGAAAACGTTGAATTATTAATATTTTGGAGTTAAATTAGTTAGTATTATTTGGGAATTATTAACTTTTGGTAGTGAATTAACATGTTTTGTGTAGTTAAAGTTGAAAATTTTTTTAATAATGATAGTTAAATTATTGATAGGTTATTAACTTTTAGTAGTGAATTAGTAATTATTATTAGTTTATTAATAATTTGTTATATTTTTGTAGAGTTTACAGAATTTGATATGTAATCACTTACTGTCTTTAGAGCAATATAATTATACTGTGGAGGAATATTTACAGTTCACTGATTTTTATTATATTTCCCAAATTGGAATAGTTCAATGGCAGAAAGCACTGGTAAATACTCTAATAGAGAAATGGCACCTAGACACACACACATTTTATCTTCTGGTTGGTGAATGTGCTGTGACAGTGGAAGATGTGGCTTTGATTCTTGGTTTTTCGACAAATGGTCTTCTAGTGACAGGAGTGACTATGAGTAGTCACGAAACCTTAGAGACTGAGTGTTTGCACTATTTTAGGGTTGCACTGAGAAAGTCAGACTATAGAGGAAGCTGCATAAAATTGACGTGGCTTCGAGATTTAAAAGAACGTTTACAGTTCATTGACGAAAATAGTATTCAGAGGTATGTGAAGTGCCACATTATGTTATTATTTGGTACGATCTTGTTTGGAGACAAGTCTGGGGTAGCTATACCCTGGAAGTTTCTGCTTTTGCTTCGTGATTTTGGCAGTATCGGACAATATAGTTGGGGATCGGCATGCCTAGCACACCTGTACAGGGTGTTATGCAGGGCTTCTCGTTTTGACTGCAAGGAAATTGACGATCCACTAGCACTTTTGCCAGCTTGGGCTTGGCTCTGTCTACAACATCTTGCGCCGGTTCCTAGGAAACCCCATAGTTTTCTGCCTACAAACAGGTAACATTATTGACTTACATCGTAAATTAATATTTAGAATCCAATTGTGTTAATGAAATAAATTATATTAGGTGGTGTAACTGGGAGCGTGAAGACAGATGCTATAGATATCTTTGTCTTGCTCACTTTAGGAAGTCATTGGATGATCTTCAGGAAGATCAGGTTTGTTTTCATTAAAGGAGTATTTATTTTTATTTTAGTGTAATTATTATTTGGTTTGTAATCATTTGTTTCTTTTATTGTGTGCAATTTGTGTGGGAGGCCTATGGTGTTGATTGCATTGAGTCAGACATAATTCCTACAGAAGTCTACATTGACTCAATTGTATGGAGTGTTACGGTGTCATTGGTATTATTTGAATACATTGAGTGGCATGCAACCGATCGATTTAGGTGATAGTTTGGTTTCATTCAGGGAGTTCCTCATCAGGAACGAAGTTTGGATAAGGCACACGGGGAAGTCCTGACTAGTCCTAAGAATCTTGACTGGGCCACAAGCACGACGCACTCATTTTGGGTAATACAGTGGACAAACAGGTATAATCACATTCTTACTGAGATTCCCGTGCCTCCACAGCATCCCTTAGAGATTTACATGCATTGGTACCGTACAAAATATGGCAACCACTTGAACTTGTCGGATCTTGTGGTGCAAGAGAATGATGAGGGTAATTCAGTTAGGGATGATGACAACCAAGAGCAGGAGAATGATGAGCCACAGTCATCGCCACCCCAACCTCAACCTCCAGAAGAACAACCACAATCCTCGATTCTATATGTACCGCAAACACAGTTAATCCCATCATACCCATTACATCAGCAGTATTGGAGTACTCAAAACACAGGAGAAGGAGCTTCATTTAGCCAGTTACTTGGGTTCATAGCTGTAGTCTAAGCCGATCTCAATCTAGCCATCAGCCTAATATGATGATGGGTAGGTATTCCTTGGACGCAAGTTATCCATGCCGCATTTCCTCTGGTACTTTTGGAGGGATAGTATCAGGAGACTCTAGTAAGATGACAGTGGTCAAGAAATTCTTAACAGCCAAAACCCACGACGTGTTTCAATGGGTCTAACTGAAGAAAATACTAAGGCAATTGAGTAAGAGACTGATGACTATCTAGTAGATGAACCAGATGACGAGGAGGACGGATATGAGGATATGGATGATGATCAAGAATCCGACGACAATGATTTTGATCATGGTGATGATGCAGGTCCAGGTATAGGTTTACTTTTTTGTTGTTTGATTGCTTATATTAGATTCATAATTAGAGGTTCTGTTGATTGTTACTATTAGATTCATATTTGGAGGTGCTGTTGATTGATTATATTAGATTCATGTTTGGAGGTGTTGTTGATTACTATTACTAGATTCATGTTTGGATGGTCTGTTTAATTAAATTATGTACAGGTGAGGCACGAACTCTAGATGAGACAGGAAAAGGCTACAATTTTAGGGTTGATCCACCACGTCGTAGCGCTAATCGATTCACCCCATCCATGTTCAAGAAGGCCGCCAAGAAGTGCAAAAATTTTGTGAAAGATGTAAAGTGGTCCATGAGAAAGTAGTAATTGTGTACTTAACAAGTTATGCGTATCATTTAACTTTTTCATGTATCATTTAAGTTTTGTTTGTATCATTACTATGCTTGGGATAGAGTACTTAATAAAGTCGCAAATGTCATAGAGTGATTTTACAAAATGCAATGTTTCAAATATCATAGAGTGTTTAGATAAAACATAAAGTCACAAATGTCAAAGAGTAAGTAGGATAAAGATTCATCGAGTACTTGGATAAAATGTAAAATACATAACTTTACTGAGCATTATTGTCGACACTTGCACCTTCTGATTGACGGCATCTACTATGACTGTGGCCCTCAGCCCCACATTGCCTATATCGCCTAGGACCACATAACATTCGGGTGTCTATCTTGTTTAAGAAAGGCGTCAACCTTGGGTGACCTTTGGTAACTCATCTCAGGAACGGATTTGGCACGAATCGAGACCCGTTGTAAGCAAGCCATGTAGTAGGATTCCCCAGTGGCCTAAACCTAGCTCGATATACCCGTCGAACTTGGTCCATCTTATAAACATCATGAACATACACTTGCCAATCTAGCCGTTGATTCGCACAACATACAAACACATGTCGACATGGAATTCAGCCTACCTAGAACTCACCACAGTCACATTGTTGTCGACGGAGGTCGACGGCATACTCCATTTCACTTGGCATCTCACACACTTCAAATACCTCATTCTGTCTGTCGAAGCAATTAACCTGGATGTTTCCTGATGCAAGTTGATTTGCATGCAATTTGGAGGTCACAAGCTCAGACAAAACATGTCCAACATTAATCCGAGCCTCCGCCTCGGCTCTTTTTTGGGTGAACAATTCATTAAACCTATAGAATGTTGCTTTGACAAGTGCAGTGATAGGGAGATTGCGTGCACCCTTCAAGACTGAGTTAATGCATTCCACACGGTTCGTGGTCATATGACCCCATCGGTAACTACCATTGAATACCAATACATACTGTCCGCGGGGGATTCGGTTTAACCAGTTAGTGTAAGCCTCGCCCCGTACTCGTAAATGCTAATTCGTACTCGCAAACCGTCCTCAAATATCCTGCGCAATAAGAAAAAAAGAAAAAAATAGATGAAAAACATTGTTTAAAGGTAACTCTGTTAATAGTGAACTTCAAATTACTCAATGTTACCTATATTGACGACAAGTTTTTGTAGGTACTGTGCCTTAAACTTTTTCAAAAAATTCGACTCTATATGCCTGATGCAAAACATGTGGAAAGCTCTAGGAGGTGACCAAGCTCCATTACTGCGGGCCACAGATGCATTGATGGATTCGTGTTGGTCAGAGATTAGTCCCACATTATCCCGAGTCACCACATGTTGTCGCAGGTTACTAAGAAAAAAGTGTCGCGCATCAGAAGTCTCCCCCTCCACAATAGCAAATGCAATTGGGACGATATTGTTGTTACCATCATGTGACACTGCAACCAATAGACAACCCTTATACTTTCAATACAAGTGAGTCCCATCCACCTGGACAACTGGTTTACAATGTCTAAATGCTCTAATGCAGGGATAATAACTCCAGAAGACTCGATGCAATACCCGGATATCAGTTACCAAGTCATCGCCTTGATATGCAGGCATACTCTCAAAATGGACGACTATTGATGGCTCCTTATAACACATGGCTTCAAATCATATGGGCAAAGCTTCATACGATACTTTCCAACCTCCAAATATTTTTTTCACTGACTTTTGGTTAGCCAACCATGCTTTTCGATAGCTTATGGTGTAATTGAACTTTGACTGCACTTCCGCAATAACTGATTTCACCTTTATAGAGGGGTCAGCCTCAACCAATGACTTTATTGCTTCTGTAATTGTACTCGAATCCGGCTTCGAATGATCCTGAGAAATGGTGGCTCTGGTACAAGTGTGATTACCATTATACCTCCTTATAACTCAACAATACTTTCTGCTGATCATGCTATACTTTCTGCTGATCATGCTAACCCTGATTAAGCAATCACAACCTAACCCATACTGTGTACACTTGGCATAAAATGTCAACTACTCCGACTCATACACTTGGTAGTCTACACCTCTTTGGATAGTATAATCTTTCATTGTCATAATAACAGCTTCCTTGGAACTGAATTCCATTTCGACGACAAATTCACCATCTGCGACAATAGGTATTTCTACCACGACCATACGATAAATATTTAATACAAAAATATTTAATAAGTGAAATTAAAAGTAAATCAACACTCACTACATCAATATTAATATAAATTAACTTTATATCAAGTTATTATCTCAATTTTAACAAAATAAAAACATAAAACACATAAACACATAAATAGATACTAATTAATAAATACTAATTTATATTTAACTAAATCAATAACTAACTAAAAAGATTATTATCTTAAATTTAACTAAATAAACACATAAACAAATGCTAATTAAGTATATTTTCACATGTCACGTAACTATTTAGTCCATCGATCAATATAAATTATTATAAAATTCTAATCCTTCGTATAAATATAGACAATTACGTACCTGCATTCATATATTTCGGAAACTCCGGAGCATGCATGGCTTCCAAATCCAAAACTCACATGAAAGATGGCTCCTCAAACAGATGTTCATTTGCGAGTGCATTTGCCACGTCTGTCACATTTGGAGTCATAGTGTCGTCACCTTGATCTTCGTCTCCGTCTGGACCAACAACTTTGTAATTGCTTTCAAACTCTTCCTCACTGTTACTATTATAATATTTTCGTTTAATATTTTGGTTGGCGTCAGATTGTTCGAACTCAATATACAACTCAATGAACGATATCGGAATGCGACTTTCAGTGTACATTGAAAACATCTCTTGCATGCTCGCTTCATCAGTTATATATTTTGTTTGAAATTGAACGAATTCACTAAATACTGGTATAGGATATCTGTATAAAATACATGATATTTTCCTTGACACTACACAACCTATATTCTCACAAATCACACCTTTTAGTTCTTCGAATGAGATTGTGAATGGAATAACAATATCTAACGGATTTTTACAAATAAATTTTACTCCTTCATATATTTGTAACAAAATCTGATCGAAATAATATACTTTTAATAGGACTCTATCATCCATTTTTCTCACTCATATGAATATAAACTTCACTATCAAATTTTTTTACTTCATACGAAATAATGAAGAAACTAAACCCATAATGAAGAAAGAATCTCGTGAACAAACTCATAATATATTTAGATCATTGAACCAAAGAAAGCACAGAATTTGTCAATTCTGTTGAGAGCATTGAATGTAACACTAGAAGAAGTTTGTGATGCACTCCTTGAAGGTGGTTTTTTTTTCCTCGTTCAATTATATATTTTACTTGCATTAATTCTTATAATTTTGTGTTGGTGATAGGAAATGAAATACCTCAAGAATTCCTAAACACTTTGTTGAAGATGGTACCAAGTCAAGAGGAAGAATGAAAGCTCAGACTCTTCACAGGGGACCTACACATGCTTGGACCCGCTGACCGATTCTTGAAAGCCATTGTCGACATTCCACTTGCCTTCAAATGAATTGAAACACTACATTACATGTGCACTCTCTCTGATGAACTCATTACTACTAGAAATTCTTTTGGAGTTTTGGAGGCAATATATATTATTTTTATATTTTAAAAATATCAATTACAATATTTGATATTTAATTACAAGCTATTTTGAAAGCTATCAAATACTGTACCTTATACAAGTTCAAGTCACCAGGAAATTATTTATGTAGTAATTATGGAGACAATGAACTCGTACATAATTTATTGAAACAAGATTTAATAGCAACATAAACATAGAAGTAGGAGATATCTGAAAATGGAACAACTTCTAATGATAACAGAATCAAATGCAATATATTAAGTTGCCGATAAATGACAGATGTGCATTTATGTTGAAGGTAGTGATACTATCATGTTATAGACAGAACAACATCTATCAATTAGGGAAGAATTCAATTCATTATAAAGTCAAAAAATAGGGGAAAAAGGAAAAAAATGAGAGCACCACGAAATAATGAAAACCTTAGGAAGAGTATAAAATAATGAATACTTCACTCTGCATTATAAACATGGTAAACTTTCTTAAGCAGGTGATATGAATGGGGTCAACTTTGTATGACTTGCTGATATCTTAGTCTTCTGTAACTTATTTTATCTACCAATTAGAACTACTGCATTGTTTATTTTTATTTATTTTCTCCTGCTCTAGTTGAGAATGTTCGATGAGATGGCTTCAAGGTTGATCACTCCAGTCCTATATATAAGCACTTTCATCTGAAAATACTTGGTATGGAACTACATCTAATGTCTTGCTACTTTTCTGTGGTGACTACACTTTGCATTATCACTTTATTTTCTGGTTGAATAAGCTATTAGATTTTCTTTGTGCCAGAATTGCTTGTGCCAAAAAGGGAAGCATCAGTGAGAATTTCTTTGTGCCAGAATTTCTTGTATATCAAGAATGCTGTTGTATCATCAAACTTAACTCCTTGAGGCACCAAATTTAAGAGAACAATGGTTTTCTCTAGTTGATGATTTGCTGTATTAGCTCCAACAATGCGAACCTGGTTGCGACTCAACAAAAGACTGGCTGCAATTTCCTCAGCTAGCTTGAAAACCAAAGGGAAGAACTTGTATATTGCAATGCTGATGTGGAGTTTAACTTGAAGTGGCCACACACAACCACAAGGAGATCCAGGAGGTGTATTTGTCAATGGCTTTGAGCAAGTCACCATCATGCAATCTAAAAGGAATAGGATCAATATAAAATCTTGTTTGTTTAAATTGTTGAAAATGAAGGAACTAGTAGTGTCAATGAGTAATGTAAATAGTTATAGTTCTGTCAATGGTTTATTTTTTTGGGTACCTTTTTATGATAGTGAAATATTGGCCAATGATGTTGAAAAATAACATCCAATTTTATAGGTATCATGTAATGAATATTCTATTTTTTGGTCTCTTTTTTTTCAATTTACAGTGTGTTTGATAGAGGAAATTTAAAAAATAAACTTAAAGTATTCATTTTGCAATGAAAAAATTTAAAAAATTTATATTTTACTTTATGGACGAATTTACAGACGGATTTTCTATCTGTAATCATAGTGTGAGATAATTTTCCAAGGTTCAAATTACAGATAGAAAATTCGTCGGAAAATTCGTCTGTAATTACAGACGAAAAATTCGTCTGAAAATCCGTCTGTAATTACAGACGGAAAATCCGTCGAAAAATTTGTCTGTAATTACAGACAGAAAATCCGTTGAAAAATCCGTCTGTAATTACAGACGGAAAATCCGTCGAAAAGTTCGTTGCCTTTGGGAAATGGATCGAAAATTTACAGAGAGAAAATCCGTCGGTAACTGGTAAAAATTCGTCTGTAATTTTTCGAAAAAAAAATCCGTCGGTAAATAATTTCTGACGGGGCTTTTACAGAGGGACAAAATCCGTCGGTAATTTCGTCGGTAACCAAAAATTCGTCTGTAATAAAGACTAAATCCATCTGTAAATCTGTCTGTATTAATCCATTTTCTAGTTATGTTAATAGATATACATCACAAACTAAATTCAAATACGTGTGAATTATTCAGTTATTTCTATCTTATTTTCATTCATACATATTTATGTCTTTTATAATATTTACACGATATTAATTTTCTATTTAAATTTTTTAATGATAATATAATTTTAATCTTATTAACATATATCTTAAGAAAATATTTTAACAGTATCACGAAAAAAAATTATTCTATTACAAAAAAAATGATTTTCTTGTACATATATATAAAAAGTGATATGAAGATTATTTTTGCGAAAGTATTTTATTATAATTCATTATCTTTTTCAAACATAACAAAAACATATATTTTTATGGTTGCATCTAAAACGTTTTGGTAAAAATAAAATTTGAATATTAATCTTCCAGTGAATATTATTTATTGAGATTATTAGATGATAATAAATATAAAAGTTCATACTAAAATGAATGTTATAAAATAAATTTATAGAGAGAATATTTTAAAATATAAAAATATAACAAATGCCTAAATTACATATTTATCTACTGTGAAAAAATTGTATATATATTAAGAAAGCTTAAATAATATATGTGTATAACATTTTATTGAATAAAAATATTTTATTAAATACTATTTCAATTATATTACAAATCTAAATAAAATAATAATTATTTTGTAACAAAAATACTGATTGAAAAGAGATCTACTCATGTTAGTCCATCATAACTTTTAGTCAATGTTATGAAAATCGGTTCGAACCGGACGGTCGAACCGGTTGAATCGTGAATCGATGGAATTTTCGGTTCGGACTAATGGCAAAACCGCAGAATCAGAAAACCGATGTCGAACCGTAAAACCGGCCGGAAATCGGTCGGTCGAATCGAACCGTGAACCGGCCGGTTTTTAAATTTGACCAAAACACAGCCGTTTGGTCCTTCCCATTTAACCCAGCAACCCTAAATCCCTAATTCAGTAACCCACTCCACTAACCCTTGCTCCACACAAGACAAACGGCGCAGCTCTCCCTCTCCCTCCCTCACCCTCACCATCACCCTCACCCTCGAGCTCGTCCTTCCTCTCACTGCCGGCGAGTTGTCTCCGTCACTTTCGTCCAGCTGCTGGACTGCTCCCGCCGCCGTCGCAAGTTGGAGCCTCGAAGATTATAGTCACGATCGTGCAGCTCTCCACCATCGTCGCTGTTTCAGCTCTGGAAGGACCGTCGCCGGACTCGCCTCCTTCCTCCATCGTACACCTCGCTTCCACCGTCGCCGGCGTCAGCTCGGTTGCATTGGTCAATTTTGTTCACTGATTCCCCCTCTATTTTATACTTTTATGCTTCTAGCTTCTAGGTTTTTTTAAACAATAATTATTGAATAATCTATAAACTTGTTATGGGTTAATAATTGTTAATTATTCTGTGAGTTTTGCTGCTGTTATTAGTTGAATAATTATTGAATTTTGCTGCTGTTATTGGTTGAATTTTGACTCTGTTTTGGTTGAAATTTGCTGCTGTTATTATTCAGATCAGACTCTTATGCATTGAGATAGAGTTTGGAGCTAACAAGTGAAGCTATAGAGTTTTTGAATTGTACCTTTCGATTGTTGGATACAGATAAAGTATGTAACCACATTTTTTATCCACTCCAATATGCACATCCATTTAGTTAGCTTCCATGCTCATTTTAATTTATACTTTCTATTCTTTGGTGCTTCAAAACTTGACACTTCTAGGATTGATCCCTATGCAATCAACTTCTTAATATTGCTCCAGAGAGGTGAACATTCCCTTTATTTGTCCCTTTTTCTTTTTCCGAATAAATAATTACTTTTTCACTAATTTTCCACTACTATCATATTAATCTTCATTTTTTTTTGTTTCGGGGGTATATTAATCTGCATAGTTAAATTACTCTTTTGTGACATTGAAGAAGTAGACTTAAATTGTTTGATGGCCTCTAATAGCTTGAGCTATTGATTATGTATCAACAATTGAGCTTTGAGATAGTTCCTAGGTCCAACACTCAATAACAATTAGATTTTGTGTAGTTAAATGTAATACTAGGCTTATCATATATTGTATTTAATTTTTTAGGACGGAAAGACAAAAAAAAATCAAAAGATACAGTATGAAAGTATTTGAATGAGATTATAATATTCGGGTTTATATAGTACTTTTAATTTAGATATTTTAAAATTTATATTAGACTATAATTATATTTTAGTGTGTTTATTTATATTTTATTTATTATTTTATTATAAAACAATTTTTTCGGTTCAACCACGGTCGAATCGGTTGAACCTATAAACCAATAAACCAGTAACTAGAGCGGTTTGATGATCGGTTTGGTTTTCAGAACCTTGCTTTTAGTCCTTTCCAACATAAACTGGTTAAAGCATTAAAGGATGAGACTGTAATTTTATTTCTCATTATGTGGGTGAAGAAAAAGGTAAGTTGTTTTTTTACTATACTCTTCAAACAAATAATTTAACGTACAAAATTCTCGCTTTTGTCTCATCCTTTGTTATATTTTATTACAAATCTTATTGGTTGAAATGATGGGAAGAACAATGTTCAATTAGGTAGCGTTTGTTTTTGGAGACACGACACAGAGACATGGACAACACATGTTTAAAAAGTATTTGAAAGCAGAGACATGGACACTGAACACATTGTCTCCAAAACTGTTTTTTATACTTTTGTGTCCACTCTTTTACGAAAGACAATTCAAGGATGGAGCTAGACTAACTATTTAGGAGGGGGCGATATTTAATAATTTACTAAAAATATTTTATATTACTATTGCTATTGATAAAATTAAAAAAATTAAATATATAATCTCAATCAAAGTAAGACAATAATATATAAAAGTTACCACTTACGATTTTGTATCATGAAAAGGCTATTCAACGTTTTTTTCTATTTTCAAAATTATCTATAATTAAATTTGTGTTGAAAATAACTGCTAATTCTTTTTCTATATAGATGACCAAATTGTCCGCAAGAAATTCATCAGCCATCTTACTTCAGAGTCTTGTTTTAACAATTTTCATTGCTGAAAAAAGTTCTTTCTATTGTTGCTGTAGACATTGGTAGAGTCAAAACAAGACGTATTAATCTATCAACCATGTGAAAAGTTCTTGATTTTCCCGTTTCTTGCAACTTGTTGCACGATTCAGAAAGTGTACCAATGCCTTTCAAATGATTTGGTATATCATGCTGATAATGTTGCAACTGAGATTTCAAAATATTTAGCTCATTAAAAGGAAAGTCAAGGGGATAAAACTTATCTGCTAACTTGTTAATTTCAACATTTTCAAAAAGTTACCTCTGTTGCTTGAACTTTGGCTTTCATCATGTCCTCTGTACGCGCAACCTTGAAATGTCAACCATCTAATGCAATCTATAGATGCTCTTAGTCAAATTCGATTATTTTCAATCTTTTCTGATGTTTGCTTATGAAGAAGTCTGTCGATATGTTGTGATTGTTTCATCAAATCATCACATGATTTCAGCGTCTTATGATGAAATGAGTTGGGACCTTTGCCAATGTAATTCAAAAGAGCACATTCTTTTTTACTATTTATTTTCTTCCAATTCCTGAAACCATTCTTAATAAAAGCATTTGAACCCATGTTCATTGAAGGTTCCTTAGCAAAAAAAAAAAAAGCATGAAAAACAATATATAGCATCATCTTCTATAGAATATTCTAACCAAAATGGGAACAATTTAAATCATGAAGTTTGAAAGCGATGATGACTTTTATGACCAGAAAATGGATAATTATCAAGAATTGGTTGATTTGGCCCAACTTTAATATAAACCCGACGGATTTCATCTCTTTGATTTGGAAGAAACTTTTAAATCATTGGTCGCATTCCAGGATCTCTTTCCAAATGAAAAACATCCAGTTGATTTGGAAGAAGTCGTGGACGCTTTGAGCTATTCAATGAAAAACTTGAAGTAATGAAATTTGATGACCCTTCAAGTATTGGAGTAGTAATAGTAGAAGCATCTTCATTCTCTTGATCTTTTCTTTTAAAAAACGTATCAATGATTTTAAACTTACTCATAATTCAAATAGCCAAATAAGTTCCTATAATTAAAAATATATTTAGCAAAAAGTGTAAATTATAATCTAAATCTTTATAAAATATAAAAATTATATTTCAATTCAAAATAAGATATTAAAATTCAGAACAATAATACTAATTACTAACATTATAGTATAAATAATATAAAATTATAATTAAATAGTTAACTAATAAAAAAACTAAATATACAAACTAACATATAATAACATAAACTTAATTAATAAATAATAATAAATTAAGTAAATAATTAAATATATAAAAAAACATAAAAAAATTAGATAAGACTAATAGAAAAATAATAAAAAAGCATAAAAGAAAATTATAATGCTAGATTATATAATTTATTCTTCTTATCCTTTCATTCTAGTAACATTTACTAATTCTTAAAAAATTATAAAATTGAATACAATTTATTTATTCTATTTTTGTATGACTATGTGTCTTTATTATTAGTTCAATAATTTTCTTGAAATAAAAAAGAATAAAAATAGAACTTTTTTTGAGAAAGAGGAGTGAAGAATCACTTGTTGAACTATCTTTTTTTTTAATTTGTAAAAAAAGAGTCAAAAAGGTAAAAGATAAAAATATTAAAGAGATAAAGAAGGAAAAGAATAGGAAAAATTGTTACCTGCAAAATGAAAGTGAAAAGTTTGAGTGAACGAAGACATTAGGAGAAGAAAAAGAATTTATATTTTATTTTTTAAGTAAAGTAGGCTATTGGACTAGGCCTAAAATTATTATACTATATTAACATTATATAAAAATAAAGAATGGGCTGATTTTTTTTGTATGAATTAAAAAGGAGAGGGACCGGAAAAGTGTACAAAAAAAAGGAGGGGTTGGGAAATAAAAAAGGGGGGTTAGACTATTTTTTTAAAAATAAAAATTAAAATTTTGGGGGCTATTGCCCCTTTAGATGTATGTATCTCCGCTCCTGGACAATGATGGACACGGGATTTAGAAAAATGGACACGAACAATGAGATACTTTCTTATTCATGCTCTTTCTCTATTTATGTGTTCTCCTTCTTTCTTTTTTTTTCAGGTATTCTCTCCTTTTTGTAGAGTTTTTTATTGGGTTGGATTATTCCTTCCTTTTTATCATTCTTACATTAATACCATTTTAACCTTGTATTATATTATTTGATTTGTAATAAAAATAATAATAATAATAAATCTTAAAACTTTTGAAAGATAAATATTACCAAAGGTAAAATTAATCTTTTAAAATGCTAGAAAATAATTTATAAATTGTAATTAATTTTATATAATTTAAAGAAAAATCAGTTTTTTTGAAAAGAAAAATCAGTTTTTTTGAAAAGAAAAATCAGTTTTTAGATAATAAAAAATTAGTTTTCTAAATAAAAATAGATTTTTATGTGAAAAACTATTTTTTTTCATGTAAAAATGGATTCTTTTTTAAAACTGATTTTTTATTTAAAATTAATTTGACTTATTAATCTAAACAAATTTTTTTATTAATCAAACTCAGATTTTTTTTATTAATTTTAATCATATGTATTCCTACATATTAATAATAAATTTAAAAATAAAATAATTATATTTATAAATTTTATTTTAATATAAATACTATTATATATTTTTTTATTAAAATTGTTGGCCTCTTCAAACATTTTTTTCAAGTTCTGTCTATACTCCTACGTACTCTCATTCTCTATTAAATTAGTTTGTACTTGATGTAAAAAATTTGATATCACATAGCTATTTTAGTTATTTCATATAATATTTTAGTTGTGTCCATGTATATCCAAATATAATACTGAACATTACATTTGTTAGAATATTATTAGGATCAATTAGGATCAATTAGTATTATTTAGTACATCTAAATATTTATTATAGGAGATTATGTCTTTATTATTATGATTCTCTTAGTACCTATAAATATCCTTTCATATTGTATCATTTTAGACAACTTGAGTAGACAACTTGAACACACTCAATAATATACCATCCTTTTTCCAGTTTCGTCTCTTGTTTCTAACAACATTAATGTCTTATACATCGTATTCAAATACAATACATAAAAAATAATTTTTAGTATCTCCATTCTATTGTCTATGTTTCAATATCATATTTTATCCTATCTCTAAAAATAAACACAACTTTAAAATACAGCGATATACGTAAATCGCTTCTGATATTATCTTTTAAGACGTCCTTTCAATGGACCAGCAAAAAGTACAATAACTGAAAAACAATATAAATGTACCAAAAATCCAACTAAGAATAGAATATCAATTTAAGGACATAAATTCAATTTGCTCCGTTCCTACAGAAATGAGGATTTTTTTTTAAAATAAATATTTTAATTACAAATATACGTTAATTTAAGAGTATTTATGAATTTTCATTAAGTGACTTATTTTGTTTTCGTTTACAATATAAATAAGATAAGACACGAACATATGGCAACGTATCACGTTTATAAATGTGATAGGTAAGAAATAGCTGTTTAATCATATCTCGTTTACATTGTAAATAAGATACGTGGAGTAAAAAATGTTTATACAGTAAATAAGATACTGTTATGAAGCACGAGTTGTCGTGTCCGCGTGTCGAACACACTTTCGGACACGACATTCACCGACACACGTTTCTGTTGTGTCGAATCGTGTCTTAATAAAAAATAAAATTTTTTCTCCGGACACACTTGGACACACCTAAATATCATCACATGTCAGTGTATCAAGTCTTATTCTTAACATATATTCTTGAAATAAATTTAGATATAGTAGTATTATTATTTATTACAACAAAAAATATTTTAAATACTTGATATAATTAAAATAAGACATTAAAAGTAATTAAAAAAATTAATTTATATTTTAATATCAATAAAATATTAAAATATCATTACAATTTATCTAAAAAATACTTTATATTTTATATGTATGCATGTCCTCATGCCTTATAAGATTTTAAAATTTACATGTCGGCTTGTCCCGTGTCGTGTCGTGTCCCGTATTTGTGTCAATGTCCGTGCATCATAGCGAGATAGAATAGGACAAAAATAACCCCTTATAAAAGGATTAGAAAATCGTTGGTATTCCTCAGAAATCTCTCAATTCTTTTTTCTCTTTTGCTTTTCTTCGAAAAACTTAGCAAAAATGTCTAGTGGTAGTGGTTTTTTTGTTGTGATAGTGTATCCCAACTGTAAGATAAAAAACAGTGATAGCAGGGTTATATTTGATTGTGAGAGTTCTGCGTTGTTCCGAACTCGAAAAGCAAATTTATAGTCTGAGTTAAAGAGTATGATATTGATGCACGTCGGTGGTGGTGAGAGAAATGAGGTTGGTAGAGTTGGGTATAGGATGCTAGTACTAATGGGGAATGGTGTATTTCGATTTCGCCTATTCTAGTTCGATGGCGATGAATATGTGCGCCTAATATTTGATGTGCACGGCAGAATTATGGTTGAACAAGGAATGAAGCTTTTTGCGGAGATTTGTGATGTTGGTGGTGGTGGTGCTAGCGGCTCGAATTTTGTATCAGATGACCCTCCACTCGCACCACGACCGTTACACTGTGCTAGTCCAGTACATGACATGAACGTTGAGGATGAGGAATCTGACGAAGAGTACATTGTCGATAGCCACGAAAGTGGTTCTTCTGACGATGATGATGATGATGACTCGATGAGTTCATACCTGAGACTCCTGTTGGTGGATCAGTTCGATACCTGTTGCCTGCTCCGCGTCCAATTTTAAAGTTATCATCTGTACCCAGTCACTACCATACATTGGATGCAAGTCTGGAAGTCACGTAGACATCCACCCACTAGCTTCCCGTGTATGCATAACTTGAGGTGGTACGTAACGTCCTGCAAGATGATGGTGCACTACCCCATGGCAAGTGAAAAGTGTGGGTCTTCAGACGCAACGCTCCATAAATACAGTGATCAGGGAGTTGTCAAACACAAAGTTCTTGAGCTGTACCGTGTCGTCAAACCCAACCTCCCTCAAGTAAGGGACGATGGCGTCCGGGGGTGCAAGTGTATGACTGACCCACCTAAGTAGTAGCAAGCGAGGCCTCTGTTTAAAAGAAAAACTTTTATAAAGATTCGATTCCAAACTAAGTTCATGTCCAAATCTATTCTAACAAATCTAAAATGCAACTCAAATAAACATCACAACATAATAAACAAGATACAAAAATAATACTTAAAAATCATCTTTGAATTTAAAAAAATATTAACTAACAAAAACATTTAATTAACTAATCAAATCAAAGTAATTACTTATCTAACTTTTACTATGAGTAAATTATACACCTAACTCATGTTACTAACTTGCCAACTAACCTAAACTGTGTTACCTCAATATCATCTAGTCTACTCATGTGTTAAAACACTAACTCTATAAAAGTTCTCGAAATAAAATCGCATACACTTATTAATTTAAATAATAAAGACAACACTAACCTCAAAGTCGATAGCTCTCGCAATGTGTCAACTAGCATTGAGACGATTGATGATAGGATCCCGTTCATCCGTGCGTGCGTCCCTGCATGTCATAATGTTCGGGAAACTAATAAATATCAACAAAACGGTGCAAGAAAGACAGAAATGAGAAAAATGTGAAAAAAATGTGGGGTCAGGGACGCTGTGAACGACTTTCATTTATAGTTGTTCTCTGAACTTATCTCGTTTATAAACGTGATACATTGCCATGTGTTCGTATCTTATCTTCTTTACAGTGTAAACGAGATATGACCAAACTTATCTCGTTTATACTGTAAATAAAATAAGTCACTTAATAAAAATTTATAAATATCTTTAAATTAACATATATTCGTAATTAAAATATTTATTTTATTTATTTAAAAAAATCTATAGAATCATATATAAATTCAAAGTTTGCTCAATTTATCTCGCCTTGCTAATTAAAAAAATAATTAAATAACAATAATGGATAATTTCATAACTATGGAATTTTCATTATAGTTTAAGATTGACAATGATCTTAAAATAGAGCGAAAGCCATGAAAGAGAGATCAAATTTGGAGAAGAACAAAATTTGTTTTGTTCAATGGCGAAGAAAATTTAGGATAGAGGATTTTGTTTATTAATATTTTATAAATTATACAATAACTTATTTTGACAATAAGTTAATTACAAGTTGATATTATTATAATTAAATGAGAAAAGTATAAATTGATCTCTGATTTTTTAGTTTACGGATATTTTAAGTTTCTGAAAATTTAAAAAATACATTTAAGTCATTGATTTTTTCAAAATTTGAATACATCGATCTCTAGGTCTAATTTATTCCATTTTAAAAAAATTTTTACGTGGACATCCGTATCGGCAAAGCTAGTATAATGGGAGTTGCGTTTGATTTTTCCGTTGAGTCTGACAAACTCAAATGAATAGTAGAGATCAATGTATCTAGATTTTAAAAAGGTTAGAAATTTCAAATATTCGAAAACTTAAATGTTTGCGACGAAAATGTCAAAGACATCTTTATCCTTTTCTCTTAAAATATTAATTTTGATTAAATTTAAACAACTCAAATTATTAATTTAATTAGTAATCAGATTAAAATATCAACTAATGAAAAGTTAACGTGTCACAAAAGACAAATTACATATTATTTTAAAGATAATTAGTTACAACTCACCTTATATATATTTGCTTCGTTATGATAATAAATTTACACATATTGGTATGATAAAAATATGGACAAATAAAAATATGATATTGAACTATATTATTCACATCAACATTTAGTTTTTTTTTAAAATATATATTATATCTAGGGTGTTGGAAGTGAGTCGAGTTGAGTTAAGCTAGACCAAACTCAAGCTTAACTCACAAAAATTGAGCTAGGCTCACGGCTCGACTCATTAACCGAGCCTATTTTTTAAGCTCAAGCTCGGTTCACCGAAAGCTCACGAGTTGGCTCGAGCTCACGAGCTGGCTCAAATAATAGGAGCATAATCTATAATTTTATATCTATAAATTATAACTTATATATTTTAAAAAAATTAAAATATCTATTTTATATATTGTTATCTATCAATAAATTATAATTTTTTATTTATGGTCCTACATCAAAATTATATGTAAAAAATAAATATGAAATTTTAAATAATTAAGACCATTAACATATATAATTATATAGTAGTATTTCATATGTATATATCTAATATTAAAAATATAGATTAAATGCATATAAGATATATGTATTAATAATTATATCTATATATAATCGAGTCAGCTCACGAGCTAATGAGCTGAGCTTATCCAAACTCAAGCTCGACTCATTTAATTTATGAGCTCAATTCCAAGCTCAAGCTTGGCTCATTAGCTCACGAGTT
>NC_029777.3:85614686-85624092 GCF_000817695.3 Arachis duranensis
AAATTAAATACCGATGTGAATAATATAATTTATTTGTCGTATTTTTATATGATACCATACGAAGCAAACACCAATAAAAAGTATTTAAAAAAGGATGTTGTTCCGCACTTTTATTTAATGATCTATATGAAGGCAACCACCGCTAAGGCTAACAATGGTTTGTTTTCTTTCCTCAATGCTTTTATTTGTTTGACCTACCTACGCACCTTCTTGTTTCGCATCAGATGGCAGAGTCAAACTCAGAGGTGGAGAAAGTAGTACTTGGCAATTTCGTTCAAGATCTCATTTTGACTTCCCAAGAGGTTCAAACAAACTATGTCTACAACGAAGGTGGTGTTGGCTTTCGCGATGCTCTTGATTCCGGGGTTATTCCAGTCATTGACCTTAGCCTCCTCACTTCTCCTTCCGAGCTCACAAAACTCCACCATGCACTCTCCTCTTGGGGTTGCTTTCAGGTATGTCTTCTCTTTCTACAGGACTTGCTCTTCTGATCTAATAAAATATCTAATATGGATCAAGTAGGAAAACTACTATTTTTCTAGTGCTATCTAAAGAAATCATTGAGTTATGAGCGAACTATTAAAGTTGAGTAGTCTTGTGTAATATGCATCAACTCATTGATTGACGATTCAATTCTTAATAAAATTTAGATGAGCTTGAATATTCCGTGTTTTTTATTTTTCTACAAGGGATTAAGATGAAAGTGGTTATAAATAAGCTGATTGATTTAGTTATTTTTTGAATTGAAGCCTATTAGTGTTTTAATTTCATTTTCCTTTGATCTGAAGTGTTTTAATATTTTGTTTTTTCATTACAGTCACTTAATCACTTTTACTTAAATAATTGATGAGATGTTAGTATGTTACTTAACTGATGTACTGAAGCAATTGTCTGCCATGGTTTGAAAATTGATTCTAGAGAGAGAAAAAATAGATGGTTTATTTAGACAAAGAATGTGATTTGTAGTAGGCATTAATCTGTCAAGGTTCAAAACTTGGTTCTAGAGAGTGAATTTAGAGAGGGGAAAAAATATGGTTTATTTAGAGAAAGAATATAGATTTGTAATAACTAACTTGAATTGATAGAGTGATTACACATATTCAATCACATGTAGATATGAGTTCATATCCGATTATATGGAGACAAATAAAGCAAAAAGAAGAAAAAAAAATATAGACAACACATTTTTTAAGAGTTTTGTTAGAAATTAGAAAATACTTTAAGGATATACATTAAGATTTTTAATGGAGATATTTTGATATCAATATACGTATTTAAAGAACAATGAATAGTAAAATTCAAATTTAAAAGTTAAAAAATTATTATCCGAAGCTATTAGTTTAATTTGTTTGCTATGAAAATAAAAAAAATAAAGATGATATATATAATTATATCTATGATATTTGAAATTATATATAGATTATTACTTTTACGAAATAATAGGTACTGTTTTTTTTTTCAAAATATGAAACATATTCTTTTTTTTTTAAATTAGAGTGCATTTAGTTTATATTTTCGTTTTTTTTTAATATTCAGTTTTTAGGATTTCATAAAAAAAAAGTAAAATTAAGTGATGAAAATAAAAAATAGGATTTTATTATTTTTTTTTTTTTGTTCACAAAATTTTAAAGACAAAAAATTCTAAAATAAAAAATACAATACAAACTAAACTCACCGTGATTACAACAAAATGATTGTTCACAGGCAATTATTTCATTTCTTAAAAACTTGGCCATGTTTCGAAATGGTGCCAATTACTATTAATAGCCACGTTTTCGAAATTTAACATGAAAAGTGTGGCCAAAATTATGAACAAATGCCACCATCACTACTTTTTGGCTACACTTTTTGAACGTGATTTGAAAAAAAAGGTACCCACAGGTCATATTTCTTGTAGCCTTGCTATAGAAACGGGGAACAATATCACAATTAATGTAAAAAATGTTATTCTAAAATAGGAGTATATACAATTATAAGTCTTTCTACGCTCCAATCAAAACAATTTGAGAATGCTGTAACAATGGTTTTTTAGAAATAAATTTAATTTGGGGTAAGGATTTGAAGTTTTAATTCCGCTCTTTAATTATTTTCTTAATGCTTAAATGAGTAAAAATTTAAATATATATGTTATTTAAAAAAAATCAAAAGATAAAATTTTTTAACTTTCTTTATTTGAAAATTAGGAGAATGAATTAGAATTTCTAATAACTTTTTTTGTGCAAATTTTATCTTGTTTCCAGTATTTGTTGTTTTAGAATAATATAAAGTTTTAAAAATAAAAGATTCTAAAAATAAAAAACTAAATCCATCCGTTTTCATTCTGAAAATGGCAAGTATGATATTCACTTTGATTTGTTCTTTTTTATTTTTTCTTTTGGGTCTAGATGATATTCACGTTTTATTTACGTGTTTAATAGGCCTTGTAATTGTTTTGTGGGATTCAGGCAATAAACCATGGAATGTCAAGCTCTTTTCTTGACAAAGTTAGAGAAGTTTCAAAGCAATTTTTTGAACTTCCAAAAGAAGAAAAAATGATATATGCAAGGAAACCAAATGACATGGAAGGATATGGAAGTGATATTATATATTTCAGAGATCAAAAGCTTGATTGGACAGACAGAATATACCTCAAAGTGCAGCCTGAAGAACAGAGAAACTTCAAAGTCTGGCCAGAAAAACCCAATGATTTCAGGTATATTGTATGTAGAGTTAAAATTAAGACAAAAAATTTGGTAGATTAGCTCCATATGTTACTTACAATTTAGGTAGATTATCAAAATTTTACTCCCATTCTTGCCTCTCCCAAAGACACCTATACGAACCATAGATAGTGACTCTGAGATAGAAAAAGTAAACCATCATTTCTAGCCATAAAACTTTAAAATGCAGACAAATTTAACTATGAATGAACAAAATTAGTTTTGTACTTACAAAAGATGGTTTTTATGTGATAAAATTGCCCATTCATGGGTAGAAATGACAGATTTCATTTTTCATGAGTACAAAATTAGTTTTGTTTATTCATGAGTAGATTTGTCAATATTCGGAACTTCTATGGATAGAAATGGTAGTTTACTCTACTAAAATTGTTCTTATATACTTTGTTTGGTTGTAATGAGGGATGGGATACAAAATATTTTAGGTACACATAATTGTCCCTAATTTGAATGGGTGTCATGATGTAGGACAACTGTAATAGAGTATACTGAAAGGCTAAAATTGCTAAACGAAGTGATTTTGAAGGGCATGGCAAAGTCACTGAACTTGGAAGAGTACCGTCTCTTGAAGGAATGCGGAGACAAAGATACAATGATCTTGAGATTCAACTATTACCCTCCTTGTCCTATGGCGGATCATGTCCTTGGCCTGAAGCCGCACGCCGACGGATCAACTGTTACTTATCTTTTGCAGGATAAAGAAGTTGATGGCCTCCAAGTCCTCAAAGATAATCGTTGGTTCAAAGTTCCCATCATCTCTGATGCTCTCCTAATTAATGTTGGTGATCAAGTAGAGGTAACAACTCTCACATCCTATATTCTTTGTTACTATGAATTAGGCAAAGCTTGTTCATGTTTACTAGTAAGTGATTGAGTTAACATAGGCGGCTGAACATGGGTAGTAGCTAGACTATGTGTCCTTAGAGCATCTATCTTTATTTTGGATCTCACAAAATGATACATTCATATTTGTAGGACCAAATGTTATAAATATTAATTTGAGATTAAATGTGAAATTTATTATTCTAATATTTAGTTTCAATGCAATTTAAACTTTATACAAGGTGACAAAATTTAAGTAATTCTCTACTAAAGTGAAACTGTCTCAGCTCTAATCTCATTTCATTTCATCAATCATCTCTCTCTAATGCAAAGTAAAATTTGTAAATAATCCACTTCCTGTACATGTCAAATTTAAAATTCCAAAAGCACTCTATTACATTGGAGATGCTCTTAGGCTAATTAGTTTGGTTCTTTCACCAGGATAGTCTCTTGGTATCGTGTTTGGTTATAACTTATAATAGATAGGACTTAATCACTCAAAATGAGAAACTTTTAAAGGGGTAAAGTAGGAATATTATAACAAAAGAATGAAGACATGCCAGAACAATTTCATCAATAGGCTAAGTAGGGTTAGTTTGGATATGTCGGCTACATTTGGTTTTAAGAATAGGTTAAGAAAAGATACCGAGAATATGGCAAAAAAAAAGGAGACACAAAAATTAGTGTTTTTATATTTTGTTTGATACTGAACTGAATATAAGATAGAACAAATAATAAAAAGTCTAATTTACTTTTATTTTTTCATTCATACAAAATTTAGAATAAAAAATAAAATGATAAAAAATATAATTATAAAAATTTGATAGTGATAATAAAAGAAAAAATAAAATAAGTTGTGTTTCTGTTTAGTATTTTTATGTCATTTCTATTAAAAAAGATATAATATTTAGTATTTCAGGACACAATGTCTCTCTTTATGTCTCATTTGCCAAATAGTCAAATATGATTTTGTGTCTTTGTGTCTATATCTCAACATCCTATCCTTTAGTTATAAACAGACGCAGCTTAAGTGACTTTTCTTAACTTTTAATTTATGAAAAGTTAATGTTTGATATAATTTTCAAAATTAACATGCGATTTTCTAAAAAATTATTTAAAGTGATTTTATAGAAAATTAAAAAAAAAAGTGACTTCTTCTGTAATACAAAGTTTTTTTTATCACTCTTCCTTTAAAATAAGCATTTTTGTGATTAAAAAACCAAATATAAAATGACTTATATATAAACTACTTTTAATATAAATCCTTATATTTTAAATTCTTTCTTTTAAAAGAGTTTAATCAAGTTGTTTATTCAAACTAGTCTTTCTTCTTTTTCCATTTCGGTCCGTCACACTATGGAGGGACACAAATTTTTTGTCCCTTCTGTTGTGCATTAGTACGGTACCCAAACTTGAAGGTACATTTGGGTTGTGTTTTTAATTTTTAGTATTTTCTGTTTTAAAATTTTATGAATAAAAAATAATACATAAAAAAATAAAATATCAACCTCTGATCTCGTTTTTTTTTTGTTTACGAAATTTTAAAGACAGAAATCGCTGAAAATGAAAACTGTCCTTGGCAGTTGGCATCCAGCATCAAAAGTATTGAGTCTGTCTGCGCTGTTTTGAGACAATAAAAAACGCAGCCTTGATTCTTAGTTGTATAGTAATTTCTTCTTGCTTGGGTTCTGTCTTAAAGGAGAATCGATCCTCTCAATTGTTAAAAAAAATTGAAAGTATAAAGTATAATTTTTAATCTTTTGTTACTCTCTTTTTCATATTTATTTTTGGTCCTACTTATAAAATTAACGGTGAAAATCACATTTTACACCTACTTGCTGATGGGGTTTTGTATTGGTAATTTACTAGTTTATAATGATGTACTTGCTTGCCTGTTCAGATTTAAGCCTTGTGGATATTTGTAAAGAAAAAGTTTAACATAGTCTGCTTAACATAATGAACAGATCATGAGTAATGGAATATTTCGTAGCCCAATCCACAGAGTAGTTGTAAATGAAGAAAAGGACAGGCTTACTATAGCCATGTTCTTCACTCCAGATCCAGATAAAGAGATTGGACCAATTGAGCAGTTAGTGAATGAGTCAAGGCCAAAATCATACACACCAGTCAAAAATTATACCAATATTTTCTTCCAATATTACCAAAAAGGAAAAAGAGCAATTGAAGCTTCCAAGATTCATCTATGTGAAGCTGAATAGTTTTCCTAATTTAAGTCTTATATATGAAGAACAAGAAAACACACAAATTTTGTAACTTTATGGATCTGCGAATTCAATGTATGTAAAGTTTGATATTCTTGTGTTTGTTTGGAAAGAGTTTTGAGGATGAATGATTTGAATAATGGCTCGATACTTCCTTAATAAATATCTATATTAAAAGAAAATATTATGCTAAATAATTACTTTATTTAATTCATTGAAAATTAATATTTTTTAATAGATAATTCTAAAATCAAATGTGATTTTTAGATAGAGATGACAACACTACCCGAACTTGCAGGTACTCACCTTGTTCTTACCCGCTTGCGGTAGGTAATTACCTGCCCCGCACCAGGGCGAATTTTTACCGGGGCGGATTTTTGTGTGGGGTGGAACAGGGTCGGGTTTAGGTAATACCCGCCCCTATCCACCCCGGTATATATATAATACATATAATTTTAATATATAATATATGTAATATATGTAAAATAATTAGTAAAATAGTTAATAATATTATATTATATTTAAATTTTTACTTTAATTTATGTTATATATGTGATAATGGTTATATAAATTTTGAAATTTAATTTTATTTATTAAATTTTAATAATTATAGGGTCGAGTAGGGACGGGACGGGTACCCGCAGGAGTGGTATTTATGGAGTAGAGTTAAGGGATTTCATCTTCGACAACACCTTACTCTCTGTATTTATGGAGTGGTGGAGACTAGAGACCTATAATTTTCACTTTTTGTGGGGCGAAGTCACCATCACACTACAAGATGTAGCTGCACCAAAAATTTTTAGCAGTTTCATGGACATCCCACACGGCAGTGAATTGCAAATTTGCTGGGTGATAGGCCTCCACCCCAACCTGAGAACAAGAACCAAAATTTCGAACTGAAGATGACTTGTCTCAGGAACATAGTGGCCTACATTCTACCAGGGGCTGATGCAACTACTCTTCGTCAGTATACCAGATGTTATTTACTTATGTTGATCGGGAGATACTTGTTTACAGACAAGTCAGCCAACCTTGTCCCCCTTATATGGTTGCCACTTTTAGCGAACTTTGATAGTTGCAGACGGTTGTCATAGGGATCTAGTTGTATCACATGCAAGTTAAGAGTGTGATAATGACTTGAAACTTCTGATAACTGTGAAATAGACAACAGGGGAAGAAGAAGAAATCAAACACCTCCACCAGTTGGTGTATCTGGTACATACTCCCCAGACGACTCACTATTGTTGGAAGACCCGAAGTTGACAACGAAATCTGAAAGACTCGCTCAATTCTACATCAACATTATTCCCTAAATTGACGTAGTGAATTGGCCTCGCCGGGATCGAGACTGTATGGGGTATTGAAGAAGATGGCCCAAAGCCACAAAACATGTCATGAAATACAACTCCATCACATGTTGCGGCATTAGTCTACATGTACATAAAAAATTATATTGGCATGCTTATCGGCTTCAACCTAACGTTCTATTAGTAAAACCTCCACTATGCAGCGCTGATAAGAATCTATACGCTACTTGGTCAATCTCCTTCGAACCGATTGTTCCCATGTTGCTCAAGATGACATTCTTATGCATCTAGAAAATCAATACCAAAAATGTACAGTATCACAGGTGAATTGCACTCAAATATTACTCCCTCATCATCGTTTCTAATGATCCCATTGGAATAAATTATTACAAAAAAGAATTACTAACCATTTTTTGAGGAAAAAAATAAAAAAAGAATAGATAGAATTAAGATGGACGTGGTATTGTGAATGCTAGAATTAAGAAGTTACTTATAGGTTTTTTTATTATGTATCTAAAATGTAAAGACCCCTATTTTTTTAAGCACATATCTCGAATACAGTACCACCATACTTATTATGGTTGTATTTCAGATTCGGTGTCTCCGACTTATGCACGAATTTTTAAAATATTTGTATCCCTGATACAGAATACTCGAATTATGCTTTATCGGTTTTGATTATTCTATACCCAGAATATGTAAGATTTATATAAATGCATAAATACTCTACAGATTTTATATTTCGTAATATTATATTTAAATAATTTAAATAAAAAATCTATATTTTCTTCAAATTTTTTCTCAAACAAAGTTGTACTTATCTTTAAAATTTTTATATTTTGTATATAGAATTTATGTTTTTTTATTTATTTCTCTTTTTTATTCTCTTTCTTCTTCATAAAATAAAAAAAAATAAACATACAAATAAATAAAAAAGACACATAAGAAGAAGGAATAAGAAGTAAAAAATGAAAAAGAAAAGATGAGTGAAGTTAGAGATGGCAAAACTCTCCGAGACGGGGATTCCTGCGGAGACTGTCTCGAATAGAGATTTGACTGTGGGAATTTTTTTGCGGGGATGGAGATGGGGGGCAAAATTCTCCCAAGTCAAGCATGGGGACCTGAGCGAGGATCTCCACCCCATCCCCGCTAATACCTGAGATTTATAAATTTACTGAATTGTTCTTAATAGTTTATTTCTCATATATGTGTTTTAGTTATTTCAAAACACACACACACACCTCCTAATCCTCATTTGCATAACCTTCTTAAATTCAGAGATCCCTAACGTTGTCTATACTCCATCCAACATCTCTGCAACCACTCCCTCGCCACTCTCCCTTCTCACCGCATCATCACACCTAACGGTGCCATCACCCTCACTGCATCGTGTTCTCTATTTGTGGCGTCCCTTTCCGTAAATATGTCGTCGTGTCTATTTTTCTCTCTGTTGTCGCGTTTCCCACCTCGTCTATTGCTCTGTTCTCTGACTCGCAGATAGAGAATGGGGAATGGGGTCCCCGCGGGAACTCTTGGAGAATGGGAATGGAGAGCAATATTTCCCCACGACGGAGAACATGAACAGGAACGGGGAACAAATATGGGGTGCGGATAGAGAGCAGGAAGGCATCCCCCGCCCCCGCCCCCGTCCCATGTGTAAATTTCTTTTAAATAAAATAAATTAATTGATTATTTTCTAAAACAAATTAAACTTATTTTATTTAAAAAAAAGTAAGATGTTGAATAAGTTTTTAAGGATTTGAAAAAAAAAATACCAATAAAATTTTTAATGATAATAAATATGAACACATTACCTCTAAATTAATCCTTTTAATTAAGATAAAAAATCTTATTTTAAATTAACTTATCCACACTATTATCGTAAAAAATTTTATTGATATTTTTTTAAAAAAATCAATTTATTCAAAATATAAATTTTCAAAATTTATTTATCACTTCCCTCTTTAAAAAAATAAGTTTTTTTTTATCTCTCACTCACTTTATTTAATACCACATACTCACATACTTAAAACATGACATTTTTATTGAAATTAAATAAAGTTATTATTTATCAAAATATATAAAATAAAAAATATTTACAAAAAAATATATAATGTGACATATTTCGGATACTGTATATCAAAAATCATTAAAAGTGCATTTTAGATATTGAGTCACCAAGATGTATAGCACTAGAATTACTCGAGATATAATATAAATGTGTATCTAGAATACTGAGTAACCGAAATATGTTCATAGAGAATTAAGGTACTTAGTATCTGAGATATATTTCGTTGTCTATAAAAAAAATAGCATTCGAGATCTGTTCTATCATTTG
>NC_029777.3:85624140-85646180 GCF_000817695.3 Arachis duranensis
TTTTTTTTTTGAAGTTTTGGAAAGTTTTGAAGTTCTATATGACTCAACATTTGGAATACGTGCGCTCCGAAAATATTAACAGATTAAATGCGACATAATATATTGTTAGGGCTCTAAATTTTAAGATCAGTTAGTTTGTCTGTTTTTTTATTTTAAATAGTTAACTTATTGAAGTGTTAAGATATTTTGATTTATTTTAATTTTAAAGTTGAGCTATTATTATTTTTTGATTTAATTAATTAAAAATTCTATGTTTGTATATGTTAGGATATTTTAACTTAATAATTAGAATATGTATTAGGAATGATACTTTAAATTTAAATGGTTGATATTGTTCAAATTATTGGAAGAGTATTATTAATATTAGAATACGATTAGTTATATATGAAGTTATAGTTATTTTAACCGAAAAGAATTTTATTAAGTTAACATGTTAATTTAATTTAATTAAATTACTTAATTAATTGGTTTGTTCTATTATGTGTATGTGAAGTATATCTTTTTAATTAAATTGTTTAGTCGGTTATCTTTAATATGTAGTGATATTGTATTATTTAATTAGTCAATTGAAACTAAAATTATATTTTTTAATTAAATTATTTATTCTGTTATTGTTACGGACCCGGCCCATGGACCCCGGGTCCACGACCGACCCCGAACCCGGACAAAACGGACCAACCCGACTCACCCTGTTGAAAGCCCGGGAACCGGCTCTCTAGGAGTTCCTAACTAACTTTTGAATTCAAACATCTTCCTTATCTTAGCCAGATAAGATAAAAGATAAGATAAACCACCAAACACCTATAAATAAAGGACCCAAATCCTTCCAGGTATTCATTCATACCTCATATCTCACACCTCTTTGATCCATTCTGACTTGGGCGTCGGAGTGTCTTTGCAGGTACCTCCCCTCCGCTCCATCTGGGCAATCCAACATCCGATCCAACCCGCAGGTCTCCGATCCTCCTCTTAAATCGTATCAGAAGCATTCTGTACATTGGCGCCGTCTGTGGGGACCTGCGACAGCCGGAATAGATGGAGGGTATCTTGGACGAAAATCCATCAAGCCAAGACGACTCCAGACCACGTCATCCGACCCCAGAACAACAGGAGGTCATGAACCAAGCCCGGATAGCCAGCACTATCCACCGCACAAACGAACACATGATCACGGATCCACAACAACCCGAAAAAAAAGGGACAAAGCGACACAGATCATTCAAGATCTCTGCCTCCGAGTCCAGGAACTCGAAGGTAAATTGACCGACAAAGGAAAACACGCCAACGAACTCGGAAGCCAAGCAACATCCCGGCCACGATCCTACCGCGGAAGATCGCCAACCAGGCAACATGATAGAAGAAACGGTCGTAGCCACTCACGCGACCACCGACACCACAACTCGCCAGAACGGCGACATAACAAAAAACACCACCGCAGCGCATCCCGCGATCTAAGCCGTCAGCACGACTCGGACGAAGACCCGAAACGACGACACACCAAGCGCACAAGAAACGACCACACCATAATGGGAGCCACGCCCTTCACAGAGAGAATATTAAGAGCAAAACTCCCCAGAGGCTTCGACAAACCGACCGACATGAAGTACGATGGCACTAAGGACCCTCAAGAACACCTAACGGCCTTCGAAGCCAGAATGAACTTGGAAGGAGCATCCGACGCGGTCCGATGCAGAGCCTTCCCAGTAACCCTTGCCGGACCAGCGATCAAATGGTTCAACGCCCTCCCAAACGGATCCATAACCAGTTTCCACGACATTACAAGAAAATTCATGGCCCAATTCACAACCCGAATCACCAAAGCCAAACACCCCATCAGCTTGCTAGGGGTCACGCAGAAACAAGAAGAATCTACAAGAAAATACCTCGACCGCTTCAATGACGAATGCTTGACGGTCGACGGACTCACGGACTCCGTCGCCAGCCTCTGCCTAACTAACGGACTCATGAATGAAGACTTTCGCAAACACCTCACCACTAAACCAGTATGGACCATGCATGAAATCCAGAACGTCGCCAAAGACTACATTAACGACGAAGAAGTCAGCCAGGTCGTCGCTGCCAATAAACGGCAACACGTCGCCACCCAACACGGCAACCCGACCCCCCGTCATAACCCACTACCAAAAGAGAACCAACGAGACAGCCTTCGACCAACCCACCGACCACCAAGAATAGGAAAATTCTCCAACTACACCCCTTTAACAGCACCAATAACCGAGGTATACCATCAAATAGCAGATCGAGGCATCATCCCCAAGGCCCGACCACTCAAGGAAAGGACAGGAGGAAATAAAGCTCTCTACTGCGACTACCACCGCGGATACGGCCACAAAACACAAGATTGTTTCGATCTTAAAGACGCTCTTGAGCAAGCCATACGAGACGGCAAACTCCCAGCGTTCGTCAAATTCATCAGAGAACCAAGGCGCGCCGACAGAGACAAATCACCTGAAAGAGAAGGACGCAACCCGAGAACTCAAAAACCACCGCCCAGGGAAAACCCCGAAGAAGACCCGACCATCATAGTAAACGTCATCACGGGCAAAGACGTGTCAAATAAATCAAAATCAACAATGAAAAAAGACCTCAAGATAATGGCCGTCAGGAACCACGACCCAATCACCATAGCCGACGGCGCGATAACTTTCTTGCCGGAAGACTGCCAACACGGCACCTCGGCCGAAGACGCCCCCTTCGTCATATCGGCACGAATCGGAACAGGGCTAGTAAGAAGAATACTAGTGGACACCGGCGCTGACTCCAACATCCTCTTTCGAGGAGCCTTCGACAAACTCGGGCTCCGCAACGACAACCTCCAAACACACCGCCACGGCGTCACGGGCCTCGGAGATAACTTCCTCAAACCAGACGGCTCGGTTACCCTTCCCATCACCATAGGAACAAGCAATCAGAGAAAAACGATCTTATCCGAATTCGTCGTCCTAAAAGACTCCACGGCCTATAACGTCATTCTCGGGAGAAAAACAATCAACGACCTCTCGGCAGTCATCTTCACCAAATACCTTCTCATGAAATTCAGAGCCGACGACGGCACCATTGGAACCATTCACGGAGACCGAGAAGTTGCAGCCGAATGTGACAACAATAGCTTAGCCCTAAGGAAAAAATCCCGGGACGCGGCCGGAATATTCCTTGCCGACCTAGACGCACGACTTGATGGCCAACCTAGACCGGAACCAGAAGGGGACATGGAAAAACTACAAATAGGGCCAACCAAAGATGAATACACGTTCATCAACAGAAACCTCCCACACGACCTCAAAGAAGAACTCTCGCAACTTTTGAAACAAAACAGAGACCTATTCGCATTCACACCAGCCGATATGCCGGGAATAAGTCCCGACCTGATGTCTCACCATCTGGCAGTAGACCCCCTAGCCAAACCCGTGGCGCAAAGAAGACGGAAAATGTCACCAGACCGAGCCGCCGAGGTCAGAAAATAAGTTAAAACCCTGCTCGAAGCCAACTTCATCCGGGAACTCCCTTATACGACCTGGCTAGCCAACGTCGTACTAGTTAAAAAGTCTAACGGGAAGTGGCGAATGTGCGTTGATTACACAGATCTCAACAAAGCATGCCCGAAGGACGCCTTCCCCTTACCAAACATCGACGGACTAGTGGATGCAGCGTCCGGACACCGGTACCTAAGCTTCATGGACGCATATTCCGGCTACAACCAGATCCCGATGCACCGACCAGACGAAGAAAAGATAGCATTCATCACCCCAGACGGAACCTACTGCTATAAAGTAATGCCCTTCGGCTTGAAAAACGTCGGAGCCACCTACCAGCGACTCGTTAACAAAATATTTCGCAACTTAACCGGAAACAAAATAGAAGTCTACATAGATGATATGCTCGCCAAGACGGAATCCGGTGAGCAACTAGCCGACGACCTAAAGGTCATAATGAACACCCTGCGAAAACACCAAATGCGACTCAACCCAACAAAGTGCGCCTTCGGAATGGAAGCAGGAAAATTCCTCGGATTCATGATCACACAACGCGGAGTTGAGGCAAACCCGGAAAAATGCCGTGCCGTCCTCGAGATGACAAGTCCCAAAAACCTCAAAGAAATCCAAAAGCTCACCGGCCGACTAACCGCACTATCCCGGTTCCTCGGAGCTTCGGCACAAAAGGCAATCCCTTTTTTCAAACTTATGAAAAAAGGAACCCCTTTCAAATGGGAGACAGAATGCGAAGAAGCTTTCCAACACTTCAAGAAGGTCCTAACGGAGCCTCCAATCCTCGCAAAACCTCAAACAGGGGAAACACTATACCTGTACCTCTCCATAACGGAAGAAACAATCGCAGCAGCACTCGTCCGGGAAAACGAGAAAAAGGAACAAAAACCCATATACTTCATAAGCAAAGTCCTACAAGACACAGAAGCCCGCTATTCGCGATTAGAAAAACTGGCTTTCGCACTCCTCTCAGCATCCCGACGACTACGACAATACTTCCAGGCCCACCCCATAACGGTCCGAACCGACCAAGCGGTCAAACAGGTATTACAGAAACCCGACCTAGCGGGAAGAATGTTAGCATGGTCCATCGAATTGTCCCAATTCCAGATCAGGTTCGAACCCCGGAACGCCATCAAAGCACAGGCCTTGACCGACTTCATCGCTGAAATGACCCCGACCAAACTGACATCCGAACCATGGAAACTGCACGTCGATGGCTCATCAAACTCCACTCACGGAGGTGCAGGAATCATACTCGAAAACCAAAACGGGATCACAATTGAACAATCAATAAGATACGATTTTCCAGTATCAAATAACCAAGCAGAATATGAGGCCCTCTTAGCAGGCCTGAACCTAGCCCAGGAAGTCGGCGCAAAGGTAGTCGAGGTCAACACCGATTCCCAGGTGGTGTGCTCCCAAATCAACGGGAGCTACCAAACCCGAGACCCCCTGCTCCAACAATACCTCAATAAAGTGAATGAATTAAAAGAAGGATTCGAAAACGTCTCCATACAGCACGTCCCCAGGGAGCGAAACGCCAGGGCAGACCTACTCTCCAAGCTAGCCAGCACGAAGTCAGGACACGGCAACAGATCGCTAATCCAGGAGGCCGTCAAGTTGCCTTCCGTATCAACAGAAATCAACGCACACCTAACTTCCTCAAATCGGGAGTCTTGGACATACCCTATCTTGCAATATCTCCGCGACGGAATCCTCCCACCAGATCCGAAAGAGGAAAGGCGAATAAAGAGAGAAGCCGCCAACTACACCATCATAGCGGGACAACTATACAAACGCGGATTCTCGCAGCCCCTACTCAAATGTGTCGAACCCGGGGACACGGAATACATACTCCGCGAGATCCACGAAGGGTGCTGCGGTCACCACATCGGGGGAAAAACGCTAGCCCAAAAAATCACCAGAGCCGGCTACTTCTGGCCCACGATCATTCGAGATTCCATACAACTAACAAAAAGCTGCGACAAATGCCAAAGGCATGCCAATATCCACCAAGCCGCCCCACACCAACTCAGTATCATATCGGCTGAACGGCCATTCGGCAGTTGGGGAATCGACCTCGTCGGGCCCTTCCCCACGGCACCCGGCCAACTCAGATATCTCATCGTCGCCATAGACTACTACACCAAATGGATTGAAGCCGAGCCCCTGGCCTCTATCACGGCAACCCAATGCCGGAAATTCGTCTGGCAACAAATCATTACCCGATTCGGAATCCCCGAAGTCATCATCTCCGACAACGGAACCCAGTTCACAGACAAAAAATTCAGAGAACTCCTAGAAGGATTGCACATATCCCATCGCTTCAGCTCGGTAGAACATCCCCAAACAAACGGACAAGCGGAATCCGCCAACAAAATCATCGTCAAAGGACTTAAGAAACGACTTGACGAAGCCAAGGGGCTATGGGCAGACGAGTTGGGATCAGTCCTATGGTCATACCGAACGACACCCCAAACGAGCACGGGAGAAACGCCCTTCCGATTAACATACGGCGTAGAAGCAGTCATCCCAGTGGAAATCGGGGACCCCAGCCCTAGAAGAACGGTTGGAGGTAACGACGAAGAAGCAGAACGAGATCTCGTGGACGAAGAAAGAAGCATAGCCCATGTCAAAGAATTAGCACTTAAACAAAGGGTCAGCCTAAGGTACAACCACGGCGTTATCCAACGAGAATTCACGGACAACGACCTCATCCTACGACGAAACGACATCGGCCTTCCGACCCCAGGAGAAGGAAAACTCACCCCCAATTGGGAAGGACCATACAGAATCAAGGCCATAATTGGAAAAGGAGCGTATAAACTCGAACGACTAGACGGCAGCGAGATACCAAGAACTTGGAACGCAGCCAACTTACGAAGATACTACACTTAAATAAGTCACCCTTTATTTTTTAAAGTCACCATTTGTTTTTTCTACTTCTTTTTTATCATTTTTCTTTTAGAAAAAATTTTTTAAAGTTACTTCCACTTCAGCTCCATTACAAGCCATTACCGTTTCTCAAACACGGAACAAAGACACGGCCACCACTGGAGGACTGATCACCCCCCAGGCCGAACACACGGATATCCAAAAAACCGACCAAACGAACGGTTATGATAAACAAAATACCTAAAGCCGGAACGGCCAAATAAAACGCGCCAAAACGGATAATACGAAGACCCGAAAACGGTCAGAAATACCATACAAAACGAAGTCACGGCCCTCAAGCCATTAGAAAAAGTTTAAACAAGCTCAGATCTAAAAATACAAAGAAAAACTACTCGATATCAACAATCCGACCATCACGGACGGTCTTGAAAGCTCCCGTTACGGACACATCCACGCCAGGGGCCAATACCAGAAATTGCGCCTTCATCGTCTCCTCGGTAGCAGCAACGACATCCCTAGCATCAGCCAACAAAGCCGTTTTCTCCTTCTTCAGAGCCTCAACCTCGGCCTTCAGAGTCTCCGACTCGGTGAGAAGCAAGGCAGCTTGAGAACTCGCATCTGAAGAACGCTTCCGCTCCTCAGCCAATTGAGAAAGAAGTGAAGTCTCAACGCCGGCAAGTCGGAGAATCTCCGCCCCGGCCTCCTCCGACGACTTCTCCGCCTTCTCCTTCGCAGTCTTGGCTGTCGCAAGCTCCTCTTTTAACTTGGTCACATCAGCCTGGGCCTGCCGAAGCTTCTTCTCCAACAAACCCACCTGGGCCATCATAGGCTCAGCCTTCCGAACAACCACAGCAGAGCGAAGAAGGGCACGGTAAACCGACTTAGCCTGGCCAGCGACGTCACAACCATCAAAAAACGACTCTGTTCCAGGCATCAAGTGCTGATCAATAAAGCCCGTAGCGTCGAAACGGCGGTCCATCACGCTAGGAACCAAACCCTCCTCCTCAAAAGTCTCACTACCCGGCTCCTCAGTTCTACTCCTCTTCCGAGAAGCCTCGGCAGCCGTCATCACGACAACCTCAGGCAATCCAGGAGGAACCTCAACACCAGTAGGCGCTCCCGACGAAACGACCTCCTGAGGAATGACCTGGGAATCCGCGGCCGGGCCCGAAACGGGAGTCGAAGGAGACGACCCCCCTCCTCCCGAACCAACGCGGCCTTCAACCTCGCCAAAGTTGTCAATCCGCCAGCCATCTCAACTAAAAGAAGAACAAGGAGAGGAGTTAAAAAAAAAAACACACCAATATATGTCCGACAAGCCTCGGGATCCCCCATAACGTCTCGAGGATTCAGCGGACGTTCACCAAACAAATGCCACAAAACACTGGCAATATCCTGATCCTCCCGAGACATATCATCATAAGAAACCTTAGTCAAAATCGACGGCCCGGCGCCAAAATTCTAGTACGTCGGAAACCGGCGCTCGCCTTCCAGAGTAAGCCAAAACGGGCGGTGCCCCTCAACGGGACGCACCTTAAAATACTCCCACTTGAACCCGTGAAAGGAATCCTCGAACAACCCAAAAATCCGATGATGAGGCTGAGCCCGGAAAGACATATACCCTTTCTTGTGCTTCCCCTCCTTAGTCGGAAGAGTGCACAAGAAAAGGAAAAGGAAAACGGGTACCGAAGCCGGGAGGTCGAGATATTGGCACACCAACTCAAAACACCGAACGGCTGCCCAGCTGTTCGGATGAAGCTGAGACGGTGCCACGGAACACCGACTGAGTAAACCCTGGACAAACGGGGAGAAGGGGAACCGCACTCCGAGCCGAGTAAACATGGACTCGTAGACCCACATCCAGTCCGGCACGGTGGGTGAACGGAGGTTTAGATAGCAAACGCGCTCATCGGCATCAGGGAGCACGAGCTCATATCGCCCCTCCTCTTCACCACCACCACAAATCGCCCCCTGGTCGCGGAGCCGTTGGAGATCACCCTCCGTCATCCGCGACGGAACGCCCCACACATCGCTGGTCACCCAACCATAGCGATTGGGAACGCCCCTGGAAGGGGCAATGGGGGCACCCACACCCTCATTTCTCCGACGCTGCATACCTAAAACGGAGGAGCACCACCATCAGCCTACCAACTCGACACAATTACGAAAATAAACACCTAAACACCACTACAAGCAAAACAGAAAAATGGCGGTGCTCAGCCCCTTCCCCAAACGCAAACACCAAACACAGGAAAAACAAAAAGGGAAGCAGGCAGAACAAAGCATGGTAAACACAGAAACAAGTCACACAAACAAACGCATGAAAAGCAAAAAGAAACTACCAACCTGGAAAGTTCGAAGGAAACTTAAAGAAAAACGGGGAAATAAGGAGAAGCAGAACAGCACCAGAAAGCAAAAACCACTAAACAGTTTTTCTCAGGAAATGAAGAGTTCTCTTTGAAAAGAAAAACGGACGAGGGAAATAAAGGCCAAAACGAAACGGTTTCAAAAAGACAAAAAGACGCAACTGGCCCTGGACATAATAAAAACTCGCGGGGCAAAAAAGGGAAAACACCTCCTCAATTAATACCCCCCTCGGAAAAGCAAACTAATCAATTACGCCTCAAAAGACGCGACGGGCGCAGCAGGCACGGAAGGGTCACGTCAAAGACCCAAAATACGGTCAAGACGAGTCCTTTACCAAACAAGATCGACAAAACCGACTTCCCATCACAGCAAACGCCCGACCCGGCACCGGATCCACGACGGGAAACGTCTTAAAAACTTCTAGCGACAAACCGACCATAGTCGCTCTCCCGCTACGGGGGGCAACTGTTACGGACCCGGCCCATGGACCCCGGGTCCACGACCGACCCCGAACCCGGACAAAACGGACCAACCCGACTCACCCTGTTGAAAGCCCGGGAACCGGCTCTCTAGGAGTTCCTAACTAACTTTTGAATTCAAACATCTTCCTTATCTTAGCCAGATAAGATAAAAGATAAGATAAACCACCAAACACCTATAAATAAAGGACCCAAATCCTTCCAGGTATTCATTCATACCTCATATCTCACACCTCTTTGATCCATTCTGACTTGGGCGTCGGAGTGTCTTTGCAGGTACCTCCCCTCCGCTCCATCTGGGCAATCCAACATCCGATCCAACCCGCAGGTCTCCGATCCTCCTCTTAAATCGTATCAGAAGCATTCTGTACAGTTATATAGGAGCATTATATTATTTAATTAGTCAGTAGTGAAATTCAATTAATTAAATCAAATTTTGTTTGCAACATCACATACAATAATATTCAGAACACTAATCAACACTATTGATATAGTCAATATTAGTGCATTGTCAATATTTGTCATGTTGTGTGACGTCTATTTTATCGTTTGATATGTGTTGGGTTTTTTTTCTCTTTTTTGTGAGATTCAAGCACAATATTTTGAGGATGTATTCTTACACCATAGTGTCATAACCCTAATTCAGTTTTTTGAGGGTCATTGAGAGTGATAGAGAATAGCCACAAAAGAGAGAAAGAAAGGGAAAAACAGAATTTTCGTTTTTGTCCAAAGCAGCAAATTTCAAATATCAGTTTCTCAATTGTTCACCGTTAAATCGGCTTGAAATTTAAACTGCGTGTTTCTATCATCTTGTTCTTCATTCTGGTCGATGGAGATGTTGATTGGAGGTTTGCAGTAGGAGAAATTGGTTTCGCAAGAGAGAAATTAGGTTTCCCGTTTTTACACAGAGCAGCAATCTTCGACAGGCAGTTTCTCATTTTTTCACCGTTGGATCGACGTGAAATTTAAACTGTAGATTCTTCACATCTTGTTCTTCATTCTGAACGGTGGAGATTTTAATTGGAGGTCTGCAGAGGGAGAAATTGGCTTCGACATTAGCTCTATTTTTTTGGGTATATTTCATCTTCTTGCCTATTATTTGTAAGCTTTGGTGCATTGATGTTTTGGCTGGTTATATGCACGTTTTTGTGCTTTGTTTAAGACTCTCTTGTACCTCATTTGATTATAGTGGAGCTATTTCATTGGTCTGGACGACTCGTGGTTTTTACCTCTCACATTGAGGGGGTTTTCCACGTTAAAATCTCGGTATGTTCTTGTTATTGCTTTACTTGCTATATTTGCTTATTATAGTTGCTGCTATATTGTGTTGTGAGTGCTTCCATATTGTTCTTGTGTTGGACATTTGTGTCGTTTCCGCTGCTAGGCTCTTTCAGACACTTGCATATTTTTACAGTTAATCATTACTATTTTTTCAACTCATCATTTTCCACGGGTTCAAAAAAATATGGCCAGTTACAAAATCCTTTTGTTTGCTTCTAGTTAGGACAGATGCAGGTGCTATAAATATCAATTTTGGGTTCCATTTTTTTTTTTTTCAATTCTGTAAAAAAATTTGATCAACCAGTTTTTGGTACAGAGAAGCCTAATGATAAGTCTGATGATGATTGGACTTTGTTGTATAGACAAGTCTGTGGATATATTAGGCAGTGGGTTGACGATAATGTGTTGAACCATATTATTGGAGAGACACATGCTCGAACCCTTTGGATTAGGTTTGAACAGTTGTATGCTCGGAAAACTGGGAATAACAAGATGTTTTTGATCAAGTAGTTGTTGGCTTTGAAATATACAGATGGGACATCAATGACAGATCACTTGAATAATTTCCAAGGAACTATGAATCAGTTATCTTCCATGGGCATCAAGTTTGATGAAGAGGTTCAAGGATTGTTATTTCTTGGCTCCTTACGAGACTCGTGGGAAATTCTCAGAATGTCATTGTCCGATTCTGCTCCTGATGGTGTAATCTCTATGGATCTTGCCAAGAGCAGTATTTTGAATGAAGAGATGAGAAGAAAGTCACAAGGTACATCGACTACACATTCAGATGTTCTTGTTTCTGAGTCTAGGGGGAGAAGCAAAAGTTGAGGTCCTAAAGGTAGAGATCAAAGTAGAAGTAAGTCTCGAGGAAAGTATAAGAATATTAAGTGTCATCATTGTGGTCAAAAGGGACATGTGAAGAGATTTTGTTGGCAGCTAAAGAAGGAGAAAGCCAAGGCAAGTAAAGACAAGAGCACAAACAAAGATGATGGTAGCAAGGAAGACAAGGTTAATGTAACTCATGATGATTTTTTTGTTGTTGAGGAGTTTGAATCTGTTAACCTTGTTGATAATAGCACTAGTTGGGTGATTGATAGCGGTGCTTCTATTCATGTTACATCTAGGAGGGATTTGTTTACGTCCTATACTCCTGGTGATTTTGGTGATGTGAAAATGGCTCATCAAGGTGTTGCAAAATGTGCTGGTGTTGGACAAGTTTGCTTAGAAACCTCCAACGGTACCAAGTTGACTTTGAAGCGTGTGAAACATGTTCCAGATATTCGGTTGAACTTACTTTCTGTTGGTAAGTTGTGTGATGAAGACTTGGATAGCTCATTCTATCATGATAGTTGGAAGCTCACCAAAGGTTCCATGGTTGTTGGTAGAGGTACATGACACTCTACTCTTTATTTAACTCAAGCAAAGATTATGAAAGATGTTGTTAATACTGCTGAGTTTATTGATGAAACTGATTTATGGCATAAGAGATTATGTCATGAGTGAGAAAGGCATGAATATGTTATCCAAGAGGAATCTTTTTTCTGGTTGTAAGGTTGCTTTGCAAAAGTGCAACCATTGCTTTGCTGGAAAATAAAACAGGGTTTCTTTCAAAAGCCATCCACCTTCAAGGAAGTCAGAGATACTTGACTTGGTGCATTCTGATGTATGTGGGCCAATGAAGACAAGAACACTTGGAGGGTCTATCTATTTTGTAACCTTTATTGATGATCAATCTAGAAAATTATGGGTTTACACTTTGAAGACCAAAGATCAAGTTTTGAATGTGTTCAAGCAATTTCAAGCTTCTGTTGAAAGAGAAATTGGGAAGAAGTTGAAATGCATTCGTACTGACAATGGTGGTGAGTACTCAGGTCCATTTGACACTTATTGTAAAGAGCATGGTATAAGACATCAGAAGACTCCTCCAAAGACTCCTCAGTTGAATGGCTTGGCTGAAAGGATGAACAGAACACTGGTTGAAAGAGTTAGGTGCTTATTGTCACAATCTGGATTGGCAAAATCCTTTTGGGTGAAGCTTTGAGCATTGTTGTTCATGTCTTGAATCGGACACCATGTGTTCCCTTGCAATTTGAAGTGCCAGAGAAGGTATGGTCAGGTAATGATGTTTCTTATAATCATTTAAGAGTCTTTGGATGTAAAGCTTTTGTTCATATTCCCAAAGATGAGAGATCTAAACTTGATGTAAAGACTAGGCAGTGTATTTTTATTGGCTATGCTATGGATGAGTTTAGTTATAGGTTTTATGATCCTGTTAGCAAGAAGGTGATTCGAAGTAGAGATGTTGTCTTTGTTGAAGACCAAACATTGAAGGATGTTGATCATGCGGAGAAGCCAATGGTTTAGCCTAGTGATGATTTTTCTGACTTGGATATTACTCCCTCTATGCCTATGGTAGAAGATGGTAGAGTTGAAGCTCAAAATAATGAGCATGATACAAGTGCAGGTGAAAATGGAAAAGTTGATCTGATACTTGATGAAGTTGGTGATGATGATCAAGATGAAGAACCAGCTTTAGAAATTCCTGCAAATGCACTTAGAAGGTCTACAAGAGAGAGAAAGCCTTCGTCAAGGTATTCTCCACATGTGTTTGTTTTGTTGACTGATGGGGGAGAACCTGAATGCTTTGGAGAGGCTATTGAAGATGAAAGCAAAGCTCAATGGCTTGAAGCTATGCAAGAAGAAATGAAGTCCTTGCTTGAGAATGATACCTATGAGTTGGTGAAGCTACCGAAGGATATGCGAGTTTTGAAGAACAAATGGGTATTCAGAATCAAGAATGAAGAACACAATTCTATGCCTCGGTATAAGGCTAGATTGGTTGTTAGAGGCTTTAGCCAGAGAAAAGGTGTTGATTATGAGGAGATTTTTTCTCCTGTTGTGAGGATGTCATCCATTCGTGCTGTGCTTGGATTAGCAACATCTCTTGATTTGGAGATTGAGCAAATAGATGTGAAGACAGCTTTTCTTCATGGTGATTTAGATAAAGAGATCTACATGGAGCAACCAAAGGGCTTTGTTGTTAAAGGAAAGGAAGATTTTGTGTGCAAGCTTAAGAAGAGTCTTTATGGGTTGAAGCAAGCTTTAAGACAGTGGTACAAGAAGTTTGAATCTGTTATGGGGAAGCATGGTTACCGTAAGACAACTTCAGATCATTGTGTATTTGTGCAAAAATTTTCTGATGATGATTTTATTATTCTTTTGCTTTATGTGGATGATATTTTGATTGTGGGCAAGAATGCTTTGAGGATTAATAAGTTGAAGAAACAGTTGAGCAGGTTCTTTGCTATGAAGGACTTGGGTCCTGCCAAACAGATTTTGGGCATGACTATTACTCGTTATAGAGATTCCAAGAAGCTTTATTTGTCACAGGAGAAGTACATAAAGAAGGTGTTTTAAAGGGTTGGCATGAATGATGCCAAATGTGTTGCTAGTTCTTTTGCTCCTCATTTTAAGTTGAGTACCAAGCAGTGTCCAACCACTGATGAGGAGAAACAAGCAATGGATGAAATTCCTTATGCCTCAGCTGTTGGAAGCTTGATGTATGCTATGGTGTGTACTAGACCAGACATTGCTCATGCGGTTGGTATAGTGAGTCGTTTTCTCTCTAATCCAGGTAAAGAACATTGGAATGCTGTTAAATGGATTATGAGATATCTCAAAGGTACAACTAACTTGAGTTTGAGTTTTTGTGGTGAGAAACCTTTGCTAGTTGGCTTTACTGATGCAGACATGGCAGGAGATATTGATTCTCGAAAGTCTACTTCAGGTTATTTGGTCAAGTTTGCAGGGAGAGCTATTTCATGGCAGTCAAGGCTACAAAAGTGTGTTGCACTTTCTAACACAGAGGCAGAGTTTATTGCAGCAACTGAAGCATGTAAAGAGTTATTGTGGATGAAGAAGTTTCTTGCAGCACTTGGTTTTAAGCAAGACCGTTATGTCTTGTTGTGTGATAGCCAAAGTGCTATTCATCTTGCCAAGAATTCTACTTTTCATCCAAGATCTAAACATATCGATGTTAGGTATCACTGAATACAGGATGTGTTAGATTCCAAGTTGTTGGAACTTGAGAAAGTTCACACTGATGACAATGGTGCTGATATGATGACAAAAACATTGTCAAGAGAAAAGTTTGAAACATGTTGTTTGATCGCCGGTATGGTGAGGGCCTTCGCCTAATCGAGAAGGAGGAGATTTGTTGGGTTTTTTCTCTCCTTTGTGAGGCCCAAGCCCAACATTTTGGGGGTGTATTCTTGTACCATAGTGTCACAACCCTAATTCAATTTTTTGAGGGTCATTGAGAGTGATAGAGAATAGCCACAAAACAGAGAAAGAAAGGAAAAAACAGAATTTTCATTTTTGTCCAAAGCAGCAAATTTCAAATAGCAATTTCTCAGTTGTTCACCATTGGATTGGCTTGAAACTTAAACTGCGTGTTTCTATCATCTTGTTCTTTATTCTGGTTGGTGGAGATGTTGATTGGAGGTTTGCAGTAGGAGAAATTGGCTTCGACATCAGCTCTATTTTTTTGGGTATATTTCATCTTCTTGCCTATTATTTGTAAGCTTTGGTGCATTGATGTTTTGGCTGGTTATATGCATGTTTTTGTGCTTTGTTTGAGACTCTCTTGTACCTCATTTGATTATAGTGGAGCTATTTCATTGGTCTGGACAACCCGTGATTTTTACCTCTCACATTGAGGGGGTTTTCCACGTTAAAATCTCGGTGTGTTCTTGTTATTGCTTTAATTGCTATATTTGCTTGTTATAGTTGCTGCTATATTGTGTTGTGAATGCTTCCATATTGTTCTTGTGTTGGACATTTGTGTCGTTTCCGCTGTTAGGCTATTTCAATATGTTACTCCCCTATATTAGACTCCATTTGGTTTATATCTCACAAAAATTGAGACAAACACAGACAAAAATATTAAGACAAGTATACATATACAAAAACACGGTTAAAAAGAATTATATTTGGCAATTATAATGGACAGAGTACATATTATTTTAAAAAGCCTATTTTACTTTTAATATATGAAAAAAATTCATTAACTTCATCTGTATCTTTTCATCTTTTTCCATCAGTCTAATTCATCTTTTCAACAAAAAAATTACAGAATCAAAATTAATTTATAATTTCATTTTCATAATCTAATGCAAATTCAAACAACAAAACAAAATTTTACATACATATATATTGTTAGGGTTTGTGTCAAGAAACTTGAAGAAAGCAGAGAGAGAAAAAGAGAAGAGAAATAAAATTATAAATTACAAATATGAATGTAGAAATAAAATTATGAATTAAAAAAATAAATATATTTTATTTTAGTAACTTATATTCAGCCAATATATATACTCAGAAGGTGAACAATAACAAAGATAAAGAAGAAGAGAGAAGCAAATCCTTATTCTTGGAGTAGGAAAGTGCACGGAGAAGAAAAGAAAAAAAATGAAGCAAGCGTAAAATAATATAAAAATATAATTTCATTTGTGTCTTAAGTAAAAAATTTGTGTCTTGCCTTTTTGAAGAGACACAAATTACATGTATTTCATGGGTATTCATGTGTAACTGTGTCTCCTTCAATTTTGTGTCTTCATAACTAAACAGTGAACATATATATCCGTGTTTATATTTTTGTGTCTTGTCTTCAAAAACAAACACTACCTTAGGGAGGCTGGATTCGGATATGTAGTAGAGTTAAAGGATTTAATATTTGACAATGTCTTACTCTCGGCATTTGTGAAATAGTAGAGTTTCAAGACCCATACTTTTCACTTTCCATAGGGCGAGGTCACTATCACACTCCAAGATGTGGCTTACCATCTTAGTTTGCACACAGATGGTGACCTGATTGATGGCTACACTAGAGACTTCCAGCGATACCAACTACAAGAAAAACACTGACTACCGACGAATTTAGCGTCACAGAGTAGCAGCAGATTTTTCGGCGGTAACCACATCGAATTCGTAAGGGTTTTTAATTATCAGTGGATTCTGTTTTTCGATGATAAATCCCCCGGTAATTTTTGGAGGAAAAATAAATTAAATTGGCGCGTCCTTTACCATCAGATTAATCCGACGGTAACTCAATTTAGTGAAATGATGCGTTTTGGTGACTCGCAATGGTGTACCGTCAAAATTTTCCGAGGGTAAAGGTGGCATAAATTCAAATCACGAACCCCTTCCCCCCTCATTCGAATCCTTACCACCATAACCACCATCCCTCTCTTTCTCTCGTGCGTTCCAACCGCCGACGCCTCCTTCTTCTCCTTCTTCCCCTCTCTCTCAGCGTTGCCACGATCCTTTCCTCCTTCTCCTTTCGCCCTTCTCAGCACATAGCCTCTATCTCCCTGCTCTGGTGGCTCACGACCGCCACCTCTAGCACCGGCAACAACCCAGTGTCGTCGCCTTCTTCCCTCATTCTTCGTTGCTTTCTGCATCTTGCATTCGAGGTTCTTTGTTTGATTTTTTTTCAAATCCTGTTAGTTAGTTTTAGTTCATTAGATTGGTTTAGTTAGTTGAGTTAGTTTAATTTTTTATTTTAATGGATTTAGGTGATTAGGATTTAGACTTATAGGTTTTGAACTATTGCTGAAAGTGTTTGGAACTATTCTGAGTTTGTTGATTGAATTAGTGGAGAAATTGTTGCTGAGTTTTTTTGGTTAATTATTTGATTGTGCTCATTTACTGTGTTAATTGCTATTTTGTTGTTTCACTACTTTGAATTAATTAGACTACTGTCTAATGAATTTATGATCAATGCTACTAACTTGCTTTTTTTGTATATTGATGTTGAATTTTGTGAATTAGTGTTGCACAGATTACTTGTTAATCTAAGTTTTGTTGTTTATGAGTTTGGATGCCAAGTGTTTGTAAATATGTCTCAAAAAGCTTTTTATTGAAAATTTTGGTCAATCCCTTGAAATCATTACTTGTTCTCCTCTTGTTTTGACTATTTGTATTGATGGAATTTGATTTGTTTTTCCATTGACCGATGTTTTTGAAATTTGAATGTTTGAGGTTTCTTACCAAATATTGCAAGTTTGATACACTTTACCTTATGGAAATTTGATTTGTTTAATTTTAGTTGAATTCAGTTTAGATTTGATTAGAATTTAAATTTTAATTTTCAATTAGTTTCAAAGTTAGTTTAGTTCAGGTTTTTAAAATTAGTGGATTTAGGTTGATTAAGTTAGGTTAGATTCAATACATTAGGTTTTGAATTGTTGAAGTATTTGGAATCGTCTAATTGTGTTAATTGCTGCGTGGATGGCTGTTTTGTTGAGAAAAACACTGCTGATTATTTGATAATTTGATATTTGTAGACATGTCGATAGGCAGAGGTGCTATGGATCAGGCTGATGGTCGTGGTCGTAGCCGTAGTCGGAGTAGAGGGAGGATTTCTTCCGGTACCCAGGCACTTCTGGATCCTTTCCGTCTACTTCGACCACGCCGGTGACGCCACAGGTTGTGGGTTTAGCGGACCAGCCGTTCATCATGGTCCCTAACCCGAACTACGTGTCCCCATCTACGGCGACGCCACTGCCTCCTACCGGTCAGTAGCCCGTATCCACGGCGACGCCGCGTTCAGCGACGGATGTTGTAGCCCTGGAGTCTAGCCACGGAAGTGAGGCAGCAGCTGATGTCCCTCCACCACCTCCCATCGTATGGTTGACCATTTGGTTTGATGACGGCACGAGATAAGTATCACATTCATTCTCATGTATTTCCTGTTTATGGTTGCCTGGTTATTGTTTTAAGTTTCAATGATCATGATTCATGTTTAGTGAATTTAGGTTGATTTGGAGTTTCAATGATTATGATTCCTGTTTAGTGGATTTAAGTTGATTTGGTTATCTTTTTAAGTTTCAATGATTATTATTCCTATTTAGTGGATTTAGGTTGATTTGGTTATTGTTTTAAGTTTCAACCACGTGACGTCTACTGCCGCGTATGGAAGCTTAGATGGAAGAGTACCAGACCTAGATGCGTGCCGCTGCCATCGACCTTGCTGGTGGCAGCACGGTTGCTGATGGCAGCGGTCCTGCTGGTGGCAGTGGTCTTGCTGATGGCATACAGATATCACCGCCTTCTGCGCCGCCGACTCAGGGCCACAGGACCGACGACGACGACGACCTAGATATGTAGTTATTTGTTCTTCTTTTTTATTTCATTGTACATATTTGATGTAGTTGACTTTTAATATATTTGAACATTGTATTATTTATTTTAATTGAATAAAAGTTTTTCATTATTTATGAATGGACCACTAATTGTGTGAAAAATTTTAAATTTAAAATTAAAATTGACCATGTATTTCAAATTAAAAAAATTAAGATTACTGTAAAAATTACCGTAGGAATAATCCGACAGTAACAGTGCACAAAACAATATTTTTTGGTGCCAACAATACCGTCAGAAGAATCCACCGGTAACCAATTGGTTTTTTGAGCCGATGATGCGTTGCAAATTCTAACGGTAATTACCATTAGATGAAAAAATCTGACAGTAATTATTTACTAGCGAGATTTATACTGTTTGATTGTTTCTGACAGTAAATCTGACGGTACTCAGCATTTTTCTTTTAGAGACCATGGGCACCCCACATGGCTAGGTTGAGGACTTGATAAATAATAGACCTCCACCTCAGGCAAAGGACAGGAAGCATAGTTTCACACTAAAGATGACATTGCTCAAGAATAGAGTCACACAAACTTGTCAGATGATAAACTCTTGTGATATGATCCTGATGCAGCAATATATTCCGAATTAGAATCACTCAAGTCTTCCTCGACACGATCAATTGGTTTGGAAAAGTGAATCGGTTTTGCCACCACTGAGGGTGCATGTGGGTTCGAGGATGACAGGCCTCAACCACTACCTACGTCACAACGTCACAAACCGTAGAATACCACTTCATCACATGCTGCGGCATTAGCCTCGCATGTACGTTGAACATGACCATCACATGTTGATTAGCTTCGACCAAAAATGTCCTATTTCGAAACTCTCCACTCAGAGCGCTAATAGAAATCTGTTTGTAATTCTGCTAACCTCCTTGAAACCTAGTGCACCCATACTAGTTAATATGAGATTCTTTAGCGCAACAAAAGAACCAAGACGACAAGTGCACAACATCACAGGTGAATCACACTTAAATATCATTCTCTTCTCACCACTTCTAATTATCACATTTGGATAAACTACCACAAAAAGAACTGACTACTAGTCATGTGTATGAAGAATGAATAAAGAGAAAATACAAATTAGTGGATTTGGTGTAGTGTGATGAGTCAAGAACCTCCTTATATATTGTATTTTGACAGTATATATAGGGTAATGAGACACTTAGATAGAGATGTATCCTGAGAACTGAGTCACCTAGTTATCCATAAACACATATTTTAGATACTAAGACACCAAAATATGTGAATGCACATATCTCGGTTACTCAGCACTCAAGATCTGAATGATGCGCAGTTTGTATGTATCTCGAATTTGTTTTAGACATTATTGCTTATCTCGGTACTGAGTCACCAACATGTGTTTTTAATGATTTTGGTACCTCAATACCCGAGATGTGTAACCCATATTTAAAAAGGTAAATACTACTCTACAATTTATATATTTTGATAAATGATACATTTTATTTAATTTAAATAAAAAAGCCCCTTAAAACATAACCCTCCATTTCTTTTAAAAACATAAAATTTTGAATTTTTAAAAATAAAAATTTAGACTTGTAATTGCTTTATCAATGTGAAGCTCCATCCCATCCCCTCTCATCGCGTCGTGAATACCTCATCTTCAACCGTCCATCGCGCTGTCACTGTACAAAAAGAAAACATTCCAAATTTTACAAAAGAAACATCCTAGGTATAACAAAAATTTCTTAATAAAAGAAACATTCCAACTCTCAAGTTAAATAGAGAGAAATTTAACCGTAGAAACATTTCAAATTTTACAAAAGAAGCATCCCAAGTATAACAAAAAAAAAATCCAAAAGTTAATAAAAAATATTCCAAGTTAAACAAAAAGAAACATCCCACAGTCAGTTTAATAAAATAAAACATTCCAAGTTTTATAAAGAAACATCCAAGTGTAACAAAAAACATCAAATTTCTACCAAAAAAACATATGAATCTTTGCAAAGAAGAAACATCCATTTATCATGAAAAAATATCTAATCATCAATTACATGTTTCAGCCAGAATTTAAAAAAAATGAGAAAAAGGTAATTGACACAAACGGCGTTACCTTACAATCGGTGACAAACAACAGTTATAGCGCCACTTATTCTGTGTACCAAGTGCGGAGTGGGCACCGGCGAACACCCATTCGAGGTCAGTGTCAGGTCACACAGTACAGTGACACCGCCAAAAAATTTCCATCGTGCGTGTTGTGGATGTCGATTTTGGTGCTAGGCGTAGTGGCTCCTTCTTATAATGGAAGATTAAGTGGCATGGTTGGATGCGGCGGTGATAGTTCCTGGCAACAGAGCTAACATAGAAGATGAAGTACGGTGCTACTGAAAATAGGAGAGGAAAAAGAGGGGCGGTTGTATTTTTTTATTTTTACTGTGGGTAATAGTGAGAAATCAAATTAGGGTTAGGTTTGAGTAATGTTATGAGATTTTTTTGTATGTTATTAGGCTTTTAACCCACATTATAGTTAATAGAGTTGGCTGGTACCTTAATTTTTTTCTAAATTTTCTAAAAAAAATTAGCTAGGAGGAAGGAAAGAAGAGCATGAAAGAGAAGAGAAAGTACAAGGAACCAACTCACCCCATAACTAACTTAAATAACCTGTTTAAAAATTAATTTAAAATTAAAAAAATCAAATTTTGAATAATTAAGATTAATCAGATTTTGAATAATGAGATTAAGCAACGTAACCTCTTTTAAACACATGAAAAACTTAATAGAGTAACCATTCTGTGAACATCAAGAGCTCTCTCATTGCATAATCCGGCTGTTCTCTAGACGTTGTGCTACTTCCGCAGTTTGCTGCACCGTCACTGCTGGAGGGAGTTCTCGCGCAAGTTGCGCATGTGTTCCTTCACGTTGCTGCTGCAGGTAGGGACAAAGTTAGAAATGTTTTTGGAAGGGGCTAACATGGAAAATATAAGTTAAGAAAAAAAAATTTTAAAATTAAGAGGACCAAATTAAAAAATTAGAAACTCAGTATGTACAAATTATTAATTTAGGGGGCCATTGCCCCCCTTTTTATCAATGTAGCTCCGCCAATGGCTGCAGGGAGTTTTTCTGCGAGTTGCATGTCCTTCCTTTCGCATTTCTGTCCTCCATCATAACGTGCCTTCGCCCTCGCACCACTGTCCTCTATCGCGTCGTCCCTTTCACCATCGTCATTTTTTCTTCTTCTTATTTGATTTGGATGTTTTTTTTTCTATGTAATTTAGATATTTTTTGATATAATTAATTTTTTATCTATTGTGAATTTTTTTTAAATATATTGAGATTTAAGATGTAAA
>NC_029777.3:85646212-85647242 GCF_000817695.3 Arachis duranensis
GAAATATCTAAAATTCTTTAAAAATTAATTTAATATAATTTAGATGTTTTTTTCATGTAATTTAATTTAGATATTTTTTTGGTATATTACGAATAATTTTTTGTTTCTTAATAAAAAATAGAATAATTATTTAAATTAGTCCCAAAAATTTAAAAAATAGATATTTTAGTCCTCAAAAAATTAATACACAGATCAATCTCCAAAGTTTTACTCTGGTAGACAAATCAATTCCCAATTCATTTTTCGGCAGAATAATTACCCATACCAATCTCCAAAAATTTTTAAAACGGACATTTTAGCCCAAAAAAATTAATATACAGATCAATCTCAACATTTTTTTCATAGACATAACAGTCCTCCATCCAAATAAAATAAAATAATTATTTTTATTATTCTTATTAATTACACAATAATACTGTACCATAATTTTTTATATTTTTTAATAATAAATTTATTTATTAGATTCTTATGTATATATTTCTAATATAAAAAGTATATATATATATATAAATAAAAAAATGTCCTACTTTAAAAATTATATTCGTATTAAAAGAAAATATTTTAATTTGGATTTCAAAGTATCATTATTCACCTTATTTGCTTCTAACAAAAAGAGTGTATTAATATGATAGTGTCAACTTAGCTTTGAAATCCAAATTAAAACATTTTCTTTTAATACAAACATGTTTTTAAAAGTAGGACATCTTTTGATTATATTATATACAATAATAGTTTCAATTTTAAATATTTTTTATAGAATATTCTCTAATAATTTTATTGATTATTATTATTATTATTGAGTGACTATATATATATATATACTTTTTATATTAAAAATAATTATTTTTTGTCTAAAAAATACAAAAAATTATAGTATAATATTATTGTGCAATTAATAATAATAATTATTTTATTTTTTTTCTTTTGGACGGAGGACTATTATGTCTAATAGAGAGAAACGTTGGGAATTGATTTGTACATTAATTTTTTTTGAGACTAAAATGTCCGTTTTTAAAATCTAAATCTTTCG
>NC_029777.3:85647251-85656408 GCF_000817695.3 Arachis duranensis
CTATTATGTTTGATGAATAAAAATGTTGGAGATTGATTTGTATATTAACTTTTTTAGGGGGTTAAAATATCCGTTTTTAAAATTATTGGGACTAATACAAAATTCTGAATAATTATTCTGCCAAAAAATAAGTTAAAAACTGATTTAGGGTGTGTTTCAATGCTTTGATCGCTGTTCTTTGATGTTTGGCAACTTTTTTTTTTAATGCCAACGTGATTCTGCATCCCAAAAGCTCGTTCACTAGAAGTAAAAAATTATAACTTCTGCGTTTATTCAACGTTCGTTTAGGTTTGTTGCTAGTTATTATTGGTTTTTCATAATTTTTTCTAAATAAATATTGAGAATATTAAAACAATTATTCTAATTTTTGTGCATTGTTTACTATTTTAATTTTTTATAATATGTATTATTGTTTCTATTAAAAATAATAAATTAAATAAAAAATTAATTATAAATAATAATAAAAATATAACTTGTAAAAAATTAGAATCTAAAATAATAATAAAAATAAGATTATTAAGAGTACTTAAAAAGAGTACTAAAATATGTTATTTTATATATTAAATATTTATTTTATCAAAATTAATTTTAGTAAAAATTGCCAAATATAAATCATGTTGGCACAAATTCACTTCTATCCAAAATTAATTCTACATCGTAAATCCAAACACACACTTATTTGTTAAAATAAAATTTTAAAAATTAATCTATATATTAATTTTTTTAAAAAATTAAAATATTTATTATGAAAATTCTTAAAGATCAATTTAAGTAATTACTCAAAGAAAAATATATTGTGTATATTTAATAATGGATTTTGAAGTGCAACCCAAATAAAAATTGGCTGAAGTTGAATGCACCTGGCTTACCAAACGGAGTTACGACTTACGAGTTACGAAGAGAAAGAGAAACCAAGGTCCAACCGAAGCTGACTCGACCTTGCTTTTTGACGTCACACACAACGAATTATTATAATAATAATATTCCATTTTTGTCACTTCTTCCTTCTTTCTCTGTCTCCGATACACCCACTCCCATTTTCTCTGTTTCGCTCTCTCTCTCTCTCTCTCGCTATCACATTCTTCTCTCAACAACACCAAATGAGGTACTTCTAACTTCCCCCTCTTTCATTTTTTCCACTTTCTGCTCCTCTGCCTGAATCTCATATCACAATTTTTCTTGTTCTTCCTAATATTTTTAACTTTTGAGAAAAGAAAAAGTAGAGCTATGTTCAATCCCGGTATTGCTTATTGGACTCATCAGGGTTTTTTCAATGCCCCCCATTGTAGTTATTGTTGTGTATGACTATGTTTTATTGTTTATTTATAATAAAAGTAATTTCTTTAGACTTTGTAATGTGGTTGCCCCATTCTTTTTATTTGTTAGAATTAAAAAAAAATCAATTGAAAAAAAAAAAAGAATTTAGGAATGTTATAAACCTATTCTTTGTTGTCAAGAATTTGATTTGTTCAACCATATAAAAGAAAAGAAATCATAGATGTATATGGTATGATTTTGATTTAGCAATTGAACAAAGTGATTTGTGTTTTGTGTTTGTATTCAGTCGCCATCCTGAAGTACTGTGGGCACAGCGTTCTGACAAGGTTTATCTGACTGTGGCACTGCCTGATGCAAAGGATGTCTCTGTCAAGTGTGAGCCTCATGGTTTGTTTACTTTCTCTGCTTCTGGTGCTCAAGGTGAATCTTACAGCTTCACTTTAGAGCTTTATGGCCCCATTGCACCTGAGGTGAGCTCTTAACTTCTTGTGTTGCATGCTTTGTGTTTATCTAAGTATTAGCACAATGCAGAGATTTAAGGATGGCTATTTTTCACTTGCATTTCGAATTCCGATTATCTGGGACCTCTATATATATACATATCTCTGAATTTAACAGACGTGTAAAACTTTTTAAAATCAAGTGCTGCCAGGGAGATTAAAGTGATTTCTCTATAAGATAGTCGCGTGGAAGTTAACTGTTTTAGTCTATGCTGTAGCACATGATTGAATGTCTGTATAAAAATATTTATATTAATAGTACGTAGAATTTATTTTTCAGTGAGATGCGGTGTTGCATACTCCTTTTACACTTTCGAACTGATGTATTTGTTAGCTTCTTTAACCTTATGGATTGTTTTAAATTGATCTTGTTCTGTCAATTAGGAGAACTTGAGATACATGTTATGTTCTTCCAAACAATGGTTTTACTTAACAGCTTTTCTGCATAAACTTCAGGGTAGTAAAGGGTTGTATAAAAGGGCAGCCAGGTACACAAGCATCCCGCGTTAACTCAGGGTCCAGGGAAGGGCTGTATCCACGGCTTGAACCTGTGACCTTGAGGTCACCAAAGGGTGTCGTTTTGGTGTTTAGGGTTGCAACACATTGTATGCTGCTTTTATGGAAACAATGATGCTTTTTGTATTATTCTTTAAATAATATCAAGCTTTTGAAAAATTTGGATGGTTTTAGCTTAAAATTTGTTGTGGTGCGGTGTGCAGCGTTGCAGAACTAAAGCTGGTTTAAGAAACATACTATGCTATGTTCAGAAAGCAGAGAAAGGTTGGTGGAAGAGGCTACTGAAGTCAGAAGAGAAACCTGCTCCATACCTGAAGGTTGATTGGCACAGATGGTGTGATGAAGATGATGAAGAGTCAACTTGTAAGATTGCGTAACTTGTCCTAGATGCTAGATTTATCTGATTGGCATTTATTCGGTGTTTTAGCTCTAAATCAAAACACCAGAAGAGTTTACATCTTTATGCATCTGTTTATCGTCAACTTGTTTCTAACTTTATAATAATTCATACTCTTTACAATTTTGTCCAAGGTTTTAATTTAAGAAAGCTTTTTTTTAACAAAAATTCCTTTGCACTGGTAACGCAGAAGATCCTAAGTTTTGTGAAATTGTGATAGATTTGTTTTCATCTTGACACATTTGGTTAGAATATTATTTCTTCTTGCTTTTACTGTTCCATTACTTTGCATGTTCAATTCATTTTAGGCATCTAAAAACTTGTCCAACTTTTTCTCTTGATTATGAAGTGATGTTTGCAAAGAAGTTTCCTAATTACTCTCTTAGTTGCTTCATCTGTTTATTGTTGTTGTGCTGCTTCATAGGCGTTTAGACTTCGACTAATATAGGACAGCAAAAAGGCTTGGTATTTTATGGCTTAGATTTTGGCTTGCATTGTGACGTAACCAAGGGTAGCAAACTGAGTTAAGTGGGGTTATTGTTATATTTGTGCAAGTATGGTCTGAACTCTAAAATTACAAAATGGGCTCGAAGCTTTACATGTTCAAATAAAGCCAAAATATAATGACATATATACTACCATAACTGGATTAAGAGTAGCTGAGTCCAGAATTAAAACTGAATCCATCAACATCTGGTTTTTCTAACCCCATACGGTTAAACACTTAAACCTGTTATTATATAGTAAACCTGGAAACGGCAGAAACTTGCTTAGCCAAACATATTGAAATTCTTAGAAAAATATTGCTCACGTAACCATCTATTAGGCACTTCCTTCAGCAATATTTATTTATTTTTGGAGATTGGTGCATTAATTTGGCCTCACTACCTTATACTGTTTAATATTGGATGCTGTCTATGGTAACTGGTAAGTAGTACCTATATAAGAATCGATCCCCATCAAAACCCTTTCAAAAGTTTAGTACTTCTTTAATGTCTCCTTCTAACGTAAGTTATCACTTCACTTGCTGTACGATCCCTTGCCTTGTACAAATGGCACTTTGGTTGGTTGAGTAGGCACCTTTTGCACTTTAGATTTGGATGGCAGAATCCTAAAAAAGATAGCGTCTAAGGATGACTACCCCAGGGGCACCACTCTGATAATCTGAGCATTCCCCTGATCCTGATTATTGACTCTCATGCAGATGGCTTAGACAACTATGTTTCATCTTTTCGTTTGGTCCTTGATGTTTTCATTTAAGTTGAGTACTTATTGTAAGTGGTTACCTCCGCTTGCCTAATTGAGCTTTTCTTGAATTTTTGCAGCTGATTTGGCATCTGACGATGATACTCGAGTAAGCTTTTTCTTTCTCTCCTTGTCAATTTTAATATTAAGCAATATAGGTCAAGAAACTTTCTGGTGTCTAATCTTATTTGTTGCATCTTGTTCTTTTTTGCAGTTTGTTGGTCAGGATGAGGGAAGCAGTGATGAGGATGAAGGAATGTTGTGTAAGTGATCTACTTGACCACTTGTATTTTTACTTCGGTCAAAATGATGCTTTTGATTGCATGCGGAAATGATGGTAAGGATGACATGTGTCTACAGCTAAGCGTTGTTTCTTTACCTTTCGCCTTTCTGCATTCTGGTGCATGTTTAATAATGCAACATGCATGACTTCTGCTTCATCTCTATTGTTTGTTCAATATATAAAAGAAATTGTAGTCTTCCCCCACAGTTGACAATTTTTTTTTTAAAGTATTTTCTCTTTTGTTTTCTTCGAGAGTGAACCTTAGCCAAACTCGAAGTTACTATTAGCTTCTGACCAGATGTCGCAAGCTCAAATCATGAAAATAGCCTCAGGTAATGGGGGTAAGATTGCATACATCTACCTTCCCTTGACCTAATTAGGTTAGTGCCTCATGGAATGTGTTTCCCTTTGTATCATTGTTCTAGGAAATGATCTCATCATCAAACCATATTCTTTGTTTCCATTCTGCCCTTCATTTGCTATTTTATGTGTTTATCGATACACTTATTGTGTAAAAAAAAAAAGCATTTCTCGGTGCTCAAATCAAACTGTTTTTTCTTTAATGACCATTATGGTCATGGGTGTCAAAGTTTGTTACTTTTGCTAATATGGTAATACATAATTAGATCTATGTTTAAAACTTTCTTACACAAGCACCGGGAACACAAATTAAATTAATTTTATATTCCCATGTTAATAGCTGACACAAATGAAAATTATTTGCAGATCTCCCGGACTTGGAAAAGGCTAGGGGATAGCAACTCTGACTGTTCTCTAACATGGATTTACGGAAACATCTTGGAGATGGAGTCTACCTAGATAAGTAAATTTGGGAGTAGTAGTCTAATATGGTTGTCTTTTTTGTATATATTATCCTAAGTAAAGCTCTAAAAACTTAGAGAACCTTTGATCTTTTATGACATTTTGGCACCATTTCTGGTATCTAACTAGGCTTCTCTCATGCCCTTGCTGATTTCACAACATGCTCCACATAATCTAACTTTTCTTCTTCTTTAACAAAATTCGGTGAATTATACCAAAATCATATCAACTTTAGAAATCTTAAGGCTGGAATCCTTTACTACACACCCCATTCAACTTTGAAACTTATTAAGATTTCATGGTTCCGTTCGGCCTGGCATGGATTTGGCCCTTTCCTCTGTACTGACTCCTTCTCTGCCTTGAACCTGTCAACTGGGAAAGAGCATTGGCGATAAGGGTGGTGGTAACTACATGTAGGATAGCTAACTAATGTCAACTTTATTGCCATGATCACTCAGTCTCCCAAGGTAACTAGATATGGGATAGGTGAAGCCATAGACCTTCAGCTCCAAGGTATGGCCTCTTTGGTAGTGTTGTATCTACCGGTGGAGGATGAGTTGTAAGTTATAATATGGTGATGTTAGAGAGGATTGCAGGGTGTTGATTCGGGGTGCACCTACAATTAATGGGTGTATAAGTGCCTTAGCAACCATTGATATTAGAATAATAGTTAAGAGTAAAGTGATGTGTGGTGCATTTTATTTCATTTGCTAAACCACATTCTTGGACTAATTTCAATCATTAGCTTTTCCCAAAATTAAAAACAAAAAGGTAAGATTGTGAGTATGTGACATGGTACCCCTCAAATTGTTGATACACTTTAAAGAAAAAAGATTATTAAAGAACAATATTTTGGCATTAGCAAACATACTTTTAAAATTAGGGGTGAACGTATATTGGATATGGCTAAAATTTCGATTTGTCACAAAATTATCGAATTAGATCGGATTCAATATCCACAATTTTTAAGCTAGGATCCGATCCGAAATCCTGGATATATTCGCAAAATATAAAAGTATTTTAAAAAGTTTATTTTTATTAAAAAATTTTAATTTTTTTCTTTTAAACATGTTTACACTTAGCATATTATTAAACGTTTTTTTAAATAATAAAAATAAAATAATTATTAGTTGCAATAAACATAAAAAAATATTTACTTATTTATGTATTTTTACAAATTTGCGGATATGCGGATATCTACATAAAATTTGTTATCTGATCTTATTAGTGTGTATATCGAATCAGATCGGATCGGATAGCTTACAGATCGGATTGATATTCATAATTTTCGAATCGAATTTGAATAAATATTGCGAATATGTAGATCAGATCAACACTTCTAATTAATTTAAAATAGTGCCTTGTACACCAAGAATGTTGGCTATTGGCTACTAGGATAGATATGCTCTATTGGTTCCTACTATTATGATCTCAGTTTGATCTTTGGAAGGACAATCAAATTGGACTCCACACATTAATTGCATTTTCCAATAATAATAATAAGGGAGATAGGATTGGAATAAAATACACCTTGTCCTATTTGTAATTGTGAATAATTTTAATTTTGGTTTAGTTATAAGAAAGAAGAGTCCCGTTAATATATAGTCAACATCCAAAAATATGTAAAATTTGGGAGGATTTTTCGTCGGTGTCATTTTATCTATAGGTAAGACGGTGATAAATTCTTAAAAACAGTAAATTCGTTCTAATACTTTTTCAATTTATATCTACAAAGTTTATTCGAATAAAATAGCCCAAATATTTTGGTTTGCTTCATTTAAATGTACAAGAAAATGCAGAGGCCATATAATAAATGACGCTTTGTTTTTGATATTGGAATAGCAATAGTGTTTTTTTAAAATGTAGATTGATAGAGTATTATTTTTAAATGTAGAATTAGTTAATTAGAGAAGCAGAAATCAAAACGTTCGATTTGTGAGAAGTACATAAATCGAACTGTTTGATTTGTGAGAGGCACCGAAATTAGATCGAAAAATTTTTGTTTAAAAGATTAAAAAATTTAAGGTACAAAAATCAAATTTTTTGATTTGTGTACCTTACACATTTTTAAAAAATACTAAAAATTATAATATTATAGTATATCACTACTTTTATTTTCATAAAAAAAAAAGCCAATAAATAAATGTAAAAGGTTCACTGACTTTATTCCTAATAATGTTGGAAGGAAGCTTTAATAGTTTTAGGATTTTTAAAGATTAATTTAATCATAAAAAATTAGAGATAGTAACATAATTAAGTAGGTTACATATATTTAATTCAAATAACTCAATAAAAACTAATAAATATAATTAATATTTCTTAATATATACTTTAAGAGTACAAGATAGCAAAATTTATCAATTTCAAAATATTAGCATATTTTGCATGAGATAAATGTTTGGAAATTGTATTTTTGAGAAAAATTAAGTAGTATTGATATAAAATCCTATCTTAAATATTAATATAATATAAATAAATCCTTACAAGTTTGAATATTTTTGTTATAATAGAAATATGAAAGATTTGGTATTTAATTTTTTTCTTTTAAAATTATATATATAAATATTAAAATAGTATAATTATTTTAATTTCTAAAATTTAAAATTAAAATAATTTAATAAAAGCTTAAAATACTTTTCATGTGAACTATACCTACATTTATTACTATACCTATATTTATTGTTATGCCCTAAGAGAGATATGAGCGAAGGAGAGAGCGGGCGTGAAGAGTTGAAGGGGGAAACACAGCGAGGATGACAGTTATGTCGTCAGAAGAAATAAGAGGAATAGTGTGGGTGGGTGTGCAAGGAGAATCTTTTTCGGGATGATTTTTAGAAGGTTCCTAAGTCTCTTTTTGAGATAAGGTCATTGGTATAGTAAAGTCGAAGACCTTTGCACTCGTTGGATCACTATCAGGGATGGTATTGCGACGGTGGTAGGCAAGTAGGGTGATTCTCCTAGAGAAGCCTTAGTGATCAAGGTCCTAGATAGGAAGTATATTTATACAGCTCTTTCTCATAATTTGAGGGTAGTATGACGCATCAAAGAAGGTTTCATTCTGTTAGATGTGGGATTTGGATACTTTCTGGTGAAATTCGATGCCGCTGAGGATCGTGAGAAGGTCATGCTTAGTGGACCTTGGTTGATTGAGGGTCACTACGTGGCGGTAAAACCATGGGATATTAATTTCCAATTGAGTGAACAATCTTTCGATTCTATGTTAGTTTGGATTCAGGTCTCCAGTCTCCCAATCTGGTGTTATCAGGAGAAGGCAATGCTACATATTGCAGCTGCAATAGAAGTCCTAATAAAAGTTGATTTGGCCACCAAACTGGCAGAGAGGGGGAGATATGCCCGTGCTTGTGTTCAAATAAATTTAGGATTGCCAGTGATCAAGAATATCATAGTTGAGGGTGTCTCTTACAATGTGGAGTATGAAAGTCTAACTCTGCTTTGTGAATTTTGTGCAAGATATGCCTGGTACACGAAATTGTGATCAATACTTTTCACAAATCAAATAATCCCCGGTAATGAATCCAAAAACTTGGTGTTCAATACCATGGCATAAACACAACTTCGCACAACTAACCAGCAAGTGTACTGGGTCGTCCAAGTAATAAACCTTACGCGAGTAAGGGTCGATCCCACAGAGATTGTTGGTATGAAGCAAGCTATGGTCACCTTGTAAATCTCAGTCAGGCAAACTCAAATGGGTATGGTGATATACGAATAAAACTATAAAGATAAAGATAGAGATACTTATGTAATTCATTGGTAGGAATTTCAGATAAGCGTATGAAGATGCTTGTCCCTTCCGTCTCTCTGCTTTCCTACTGTCTTCATCCAATCCTTCTTACTCCTTTCCATGGCAAGCTTATGCAAGGGTTTCACCGTTGTCAGTGGCTACCTCCCATCCTCTCAATGGAAATGTTCAACGCACCCTGTCACAGCACGGCTATCCATCTGTCGGTTCTCAATCAGGCAGGAATAGAATCCAGTGATTCTTTTGCATCTGTCACTAACGCCCCGCCCTCAGGAGTTTGAAGCACGTCACAGTCATTCAATCATTGAATCCTACTCAGAATACCACAGACAAGGTTAGACCTTCCGGATTCT
>NC_029777.3:85657800-85658370 GCF_000817695.3 Arachis duranensis
ACCACAAATTCAAGATACATATGCACTGTTTAAGCATACATTCAGAAAACAAAAATATTGCCACCACATCAAAATAATTAAACTGTTATAAAATTCAAAATTCATGCAATTCTTTTTCTTTTTCAATTAAGCACGTTTTTTTTTATTTAAGAGAGGTGATGAATTCATAGGACATTCATAACTTTTAGGCATAGACACTAGGACACTAATGATCACAAGACACAAACATAGATAAACATAAGCACTAAAATTCGAAAACAGAAAATAAAGAACAAGGAGATTAAAGAACGGGTCCACCTTAGTGATGGCGGCTCTTTCTTCCTCTTGAAGATCCTATGGAGGGCTTGAGCTCCTCAATGTCTCTTCCTTGTCTTTGTTGCTCCTCTCTCATGATTCTTTGATCTTCTCTAATTTCATGGAGGAGAATGGAATATTCTTGGTGCTCCACCCTTAGTTGTCCCTTAGACCTTCTGGATTCTCTTGAATGCTGCCATCAGTTCTAGCATATACCACGAAGACTCTGATCTCACGGAATGGCTGGCTCGTTTGTCAGGCGAGCACTCGGTTGTC
>NC_029777.3:85658632-85659448 GCF_000817695.3 Arachis duranensis
AGCAGAGCTCCACACCTTAATCTATGGTGTGTAGAAACTCCACCGTTGAAAATACATAAGTACAGGGTCTAGGCATGGCCGAATGGCCAGCCTCCCAATGATCTAAGATAGCATAAAAATGAAGATAGCTACCCAGATATCTCAATACAATAGTAAAAGGTCCTACTTATAGAAAACTAGTAGCCTAGGGTGTATAGAGATGAGTAAAAGACATAAAAATCCACTTTCAGGCCCACTTGGTGTGTGCTTGGGCTGAGCAATGAAGTATTTTCGTGTAGAGACTCTTCTTGGAGTTAAACGCCAGCTTTTGTGCCAGTTTGGGCGTTTAACTCCCATTTTGGTGCCAGTTCCGGCGTTTAACGCTGGAATTTCTGAGGGTGACTTTGAACGCCGATTTGGGCCATCAAATCTTGGGCAAAGTATGGACTATCATATATTTCTGGAAAGCCCAGGATGTATACTTTCCAACGCCGTTGAGAGCGCGCCAATTGGGCTTCTGTAACTCCAGAAAATCCACTTCGAGTGCAGGAAGGTCAGAATCCAACAGCATCTGCAGTCCTTTTCAGTCTCTGAATCAGATTTTTGCTCAGGTCCCTCAATTTCAGCCAGAAAATACCTGAAATCACAGAAAAACACACAAACTCATAGTAAAGTCCAGAAAAGTGAATTTTAACTAAAAACTAATAAAAATATACTAAAAACTAACTAGATCATACTAAAAACATACTAAAAACAATGCCAAAAAGCGTACAAATTATCCGCTCATCACAACACCAAACTTAAATTGTTGCTTGTCCCCAAGCAACTGAAAATCAA
>NC_029777.3:85660000-85660278 GCF_000817695.3 Arachis duranensis
TGACTGTGGGGGCTCTGTTTGGCTCTGTTTTGAGAGGAGCTCTTCATGCTTCCTCTCCATGGTGACAGAGGGATATCCTTGAGCCTTAAACACCAAGAATTCTTTATTCACTTGAATAATCAACTCTCCTCTATTAACATCAATCACAGCCTTTGCTGTGGCTAGGAAGGGTCTGCCAAGGATGATGGATTCATCCCTGCACTTCCCAGTCTCTAGGACTATGAAATCAGTAGGGATGTAATGGTCTTCAACTTTTACCAGAACATCCTCTACAAGTC
>NC_029777.3:85660511-85661304 GCF_000817695.3 Arachis duranensis
GAGGCAGTTTCTGCCTAGACAAGTCATCCAGTTCTTTGGTGAGCAAAGGGGGTTCATCCTCCCAAGTCTCATTTTCAAATAACTTGTCATTCAACTTCATGATTGCTCCAAGGTATTTAGTAACTTGCTCTTCAGTGACATACTCATCCTCTTCAGAGGAAGAATACTCATCAGAGCTCATGAATGGCAGAAGTAAGTCCAATGGAATCTCTATGGTCTCATTTTGAGCCTCAGATTCCCATGGTTCCTCATTGGGAAACTCATTGGAGGCCAGTGGATGTCCATTGAGGTCTTCCTCAGTGGCGTTCACTGCCTCTCCTCCCTCCCAAAATTCGGCCATATTGATGGCCTTGCATTCTCCTTTTGGATTTTCTTCTGTATTGCTTGGGAGAGTACTAAGAGGGAGTTCATTGCTTGGAAGAGTACTAGGAGGGAGTTCAGTAATTTTCTTGCTCAGCTGTCCCACTTGTGCCTCCAAGTTTCTAATAGAGGACCTTGTTTCTGTCATGAAACTTTGAGTGGTTTTGATTAGATCAGAGACCATGGTTGCTAAGTCAGAGGTATTCTGCATAGAACTCTCTGTCTGTTGCTGAGAAGATGATGGAAAAGGCTTGCTATTGCTAAACCTGTTTCTTCCACCATTATTATTGTTGAAACCTTGTTGAGGTCTCTGTTGATCCTTCCATGAGAGATTTGGATGATTTCTCCATGAAGGATCATAGGTGTTTCCATAGGATTCTCCCATGTAATTCACCTCTTCCATTGAAGGGTTCTCAGGATCATAAGCTTCTTC
>NC_029777.3:85662046-85662918 GCF_000817695.3 Arachis duranensis
GCTCTTCTTCCTTGAAGAATTCGGTTAGGTCCTCTACAGAGAGTTGTGCCTTAGCTTCTCTTAGCTTTCGCTTCAAGGTCCTTTCAGGTTCAGGGTCAGCCTTAACAAGAATGCTTTTGTCTTTGCTCCTGCTCATAAGAAAGAGAAGAGAACAAGGAAATATGGAATCCTCTATGTCACAGTATAGAGATTCCTTGAGGTGTCAGAAGAAAAAGAAAAATGGAAGGCAGAAGTAGAAAATTCGAACTTATCAAAGAAGATGAAGTTCGAATTTTGCATTAAGGAATATTGTTAGTCCATAAATAGAAGGATGTGAGAAGAAGGGAAGTAATTTTCGAAAATTAAGGAAAAGATTTTGAAAACATTTTTGAAAAACACTAATTGATTTTCGAAAATGAAAGTGGGAAAGAAGTAAAGTGATTTTTGAAAAAGATTTTGAAATTAGAAATCAAAAAGATTTGATTGAAATTTATTTTGAAAAAGATGTGGTTAAGAAGATATGATTAGTTTAAAAAAAATGTGATTGAGAAGATATGATTTGAAAGACATTTTAAAAGGATTTGATCTTAAAAATTAATGACTTGGCTATCAAGAAAAGATATGATTCAAACATTAAACCTTTCTCAACAGAAAAGGCAACATACTTGAAATGTTGAATCAAATCATTAATTGATAGCAAGTATCTTTGAAAATAGAAAGAAATCAATTTGAAAACATATGATTGAAAAGATATGATTTGAAAAAGATTTGATTTTGAAAAACTTTGAAAACCTGAAAAAAAAATTGCATTGAAAAACAGAATCTTCCCTCTTGTACCATCCTGGCGTTAAACGCCCAGAATGGTGCACATTCTGGCGTTTAACGCCCAAAAC
>NC_029777.3:85664707-85721919 GCF_000817695.3 Arachis duranensis
GAAAATACAATAGTAAAAGGTCCTATTTATAGGGAACTAGTAGCTTAAGAATTACAAAGATGAGTAAATGACATAAAAATCTACTTCCGGGCCCAGTTGGTGTGTGTTTGGGCTGAGCATTGAAGTATTTTCATGTAGAGACTCTTCTTGGAGTTAAACGCCAGCTTTTGTGCCAGTTTGGGCGTTTAACTCCCATTTTGGTGCCAGTTCCGGCGTTTAACGCTGGAATTTCTGAAGGTGACTTTGAACGCCGGTTTGAGCCATCAAATCTTGGGCAAAGTATGGACTATCATATATTGCTGGAAAGCAAAGTCTAGAAAAGTGAATTTTAACTAAAAACTAATAAAAATATACTAAAAACTAACTAGATCATACCAAAAACATACTAAAAACAATGCCAAAAAGCGTACAAATTATCCGCTCATCAATGCCCATGATAAATCTCAATGCTTGAGTAGGGTTCCTATAGAAGAGAAGAGGGTTGACTCTGTTCAGGGGGAGGCACAGGGTTGCGCCAAGTCAGATTCGGAAATTCAAAATTCAGGTGGAATGAAAATGGTTTATCCGGCCGATAATTTAGGCAAGGATAATGGCACTAATTTTGGGTGCAAAATCTGGGGATGATTCTGTGCATGGAAATGGGGCCAATGGAAAGGAGGCATGTGGAGAGGGAGAAGCGGGCTGGCATAAGGTACTGAAGAAAGAAAAATTTAAGTTGGGCCACAATTTAACAAGGAAGGCCCAAGGACCCAATCAAACTTGTTCTGGGTCGGGTGGCCACCAGAAGCCCAAACCACAGCCTTCACGGCGGTCCAGGGAGCAGGGAGTCCGAGTTGGGCATACCCAGTAGCGTGCGTCGTCATCTTCCCATACACGAGCAACGAAAGGGTTCTCCATCAAGAAACGTCTACATCCGGTATCCTTGCAAAACTCGCCGGTTAGAGGCATGGCGGGGGAGGCACCTGTCCTCGAGAGTCCAGCCATGATTCCGCTAGAGAAGGGAGTAGCATTGCCGCTGGTTCCTGTGAATGTGGTACGGGAGCATGGCATTGCATCAACGTTTGAAAAAGAGGGGTGCAAGGAGGTCCGGAGAGTGCTGTGCCGGCGCTGATCTCCATGACTGTGGCTCGGGATAAATTTGTATTATCAATGAAGAAGAAGGTAGTGGTACATGGAGGCCCAAGGTGTTCCGTTCCAGGGGACAAGTCTTCTACTGAGGTTGGTGGTGCAAGTTAATTTTATCTTTTATTCTTATATCCTCTTGTTAATTTTATTTAATGAATAAAATTTAAATATCTTAGTTTTGAATAATAGGGGTGCTTCTAATAAGTTAGCCCAAGTAAATTGTAAGGAGCTTGTTAGGAAATTTAGACTTGTTTTTTTATTGTGGTTGAGACTCATTCTCCCTTTCAACATTTAAATCTATTCTAGAAAAGACTCGGTTACTATCATGTTGGTATAGAGAAGAGGAAGTTGGACATAAGGGTAGTATCTGGTTCCTTTCTTCAGTACAAGATACTTGCTGCAAATTGGTTGATGCTTGCGATTAATGTGTCACGATCGAAGTTCAGCTTGAAAATGTAGTTTGGAGGTATAGTAGTATTTATGGTAGTCTTTAGCATAATACAAGAGGTCTTCTTTGAGATTACCTGGTAGATCAGTTTTCATCTTTTCAAGGGCCTTGGATCAGTGATTTCAATGAAGTTCTTTTCTTTCATGAAGTTAAAGGTTGTTATTTTTCGAGATACGTGCTGATCAGTTTGCCAAATCTTTAGGCAACAGTGTTCTGTTTGACTTGAAGACTATTGGGAGATATTTTACTTGGTACAAGAGGGTGAACAGTAATATTGAGATGGCAAAAAGACATGACTAGGTTCGTATTAATAGTGGATGGTTATCTCTTTTTCTTGAGCCCTATGCAGAAATACTGAATAGACTGTAGTTTGATCACTGTCCTATCTTAGTGCAATGTAAAGGGCACCTGCAGCCGAAAAGGAATAGACCGTTCTGTTTTATGCCGGTTTGGGCTACTCATCCTGGTTACAGAGATGTCGTGAAACAGTCTTCGTGGTCTGGCTTTAGAGGAGTGCAAGGCAAGCTTTTGGAAGTACAAAAGAATTATCTTGTGTTTAATTCTACAGTTTTGGTAACATCTTTGTTAGGAAATATGAACTGGAGTGTCAAATTAATTATCTTCAGAAGCATTTGGAAGAGAGGGAAGACTCTTTCATGCGTCAAAAAGTACAAAAGTTGATTGAGGATTATAATAACACTCTTGTACAAGAATAACTTCTTTGGTTTCAAAAATCCAGAGAACAGTGGGTGAAGTTTGGGAACAGAAACACCAGCTTCTTCCATGTTCAGACACTTGTGTGGTGGAAGAAAAATAAGATTCATGGTCTCTTTCTCAAGGATAATGATGGAGAATTATTGTTGATTCAGAATTTCTCAAAATAGAATTCCGTCATTGCAAGTATAGTCTAAATCAACAATTGATTCCCAATCAAATTTTAATCTAAAGATGTCACAATCAATACAAAATAAGCTGGGAGTTTTAATTCCCAGGTCGTTTTCCATAGGAGTTGCAATAAAATGCTCTTTTATTGGCTATGGAAAATTTGAGGGTTTTGATTATAAGAGGCAAGAAATTAAAATGGAAAGTAATTAAATGGAAAGCAAGTAAAAGCAAAGAAAATGAAAATTAAATGGCAAAATAGGCTCTTGGCAAGAATTGGGGAATTAATGATTTCTATCCTAGTTATGGACCACAAATATGGTAATTGTGTAGAATTAATCCCAATTAGTCAATCCTAACATCAAGAATTAGTCAAAAGGGCATAATTGATGTTAATCCACAAGTCCTAACCAATTCTATTAATGGAAGGCTTAGAGTTAGTAGAAACCAAATCAACTAACAATCCTAACACAATGTAGAATGGACATCCACAACTCAAGTTCACCTAATTACCCAATTTCCCAACCAAGAGTGTGAAAAACTAGGCAAAAATCCAACCAAGCATTTTATCAAACACTTGGAAGGTATAAAAGAGAAGCATGGTAACATAACAAGAGATAATAAAATATACAACTACCAATTACAATAAAACAATAATAACAACTAAATTAAACAATAAGAAACATAAAACATAAATTGCATTAATTAAAATTAAAAGTAACAAAGTGTCATAAACATAAAGGAATAAAAGAAGGAAAATAACAAGTAGAAGTAAAGAACAAAGATGCAATAACAATAAATGACAAAGAAAACTAAATGAAAACAGTAATTGAACCTAAATCTAAGAGAGATCTAATCTAATCTATCTTAATTCTAGAGAGAAAGGAGAGCTTCTCTCTCTAGAATATGACCTAAAGCATGTTTCTAATTTACCCTAATTGCTCTCCACTTGACATGGAGTGATGCCTCTTTGATATAGCACTCAATCAGTTTCAGAAAGTCCAAAACTGGGCTCTGGAGGTCCAGAAATCGCCCCGAGCATTTTCCTTTAAGTGGGTCACATGCGCTGATTCGTGCGGACGCACAGATATGTGCGTACGCACACGTGCTGAATTTTTCTCTTGTGCGTACGCACAGGCACATGGCGTTGTGCTTCTTGTGCGTATGCATAGTAGGTTGTGCGTATGCACACAACAGTGTGTGCTTCTCCTTTGATTTCTTCATGTTTTCTCTCTATTGCATGCTTCTCATCCACTCTCATCAAGCCATTCCAACCTATTATACCTGAAATCACTCATAAAAAATATCATGGCATCGAATGGAATGAAAGTGGAATAAAATTGGTTAAATTAAGTACAAAATAGCATGTTTTCACAATTAAGCTCAATTTAGGGAGAGAACACAAAAGTATGCTATTTGAATGAATAAATGTGGGTTTATATGATGAAATCCACTCAAATCAATCCAAAATTTATCGTCAAATATGAATTCATCAATTCTCCCACACTTAAACAATAGCATGTCCTCATGCTAATCACATTCAAATGAGAAGGGTAAAATGGCAAGCAATTTATTCAATGCAACTTCATATATGCATGCAACTATACTAAATGCTCTCTATCTATATCTATACTATGGTTTCCTATTGAGTTCGTCAAAAATAAACAAGAGAATCCCAATCAATCCAAAACAAGCCTTAGGGCCAAGGCAAAGAAAATATAGCAATATGATCAATGTCCAAAGATTTGATTGGAAATTTTTAAAAACTAACAAGCAACTTGCAAGATGATATAGGATAAGAGATGAAAACATAGAATTGAGCAAATGTTTACACTCTAATCACTCAGTGTGTAGGGCTTAATCACTCAATTCTCCTTTAGTCATGTTTTCTAGGATTTGCTAGTCATCTAACAATCAACACATACTGGATGCATGAATGTAAATATCATGAGGTCTTTGGAGGGTTGTAATGGGGCTAGGGTTAAGGTAGGATTAATATGGTTAAGTGAGCTAATAGATTGGATCTTTGATTATCTCAAGTATCCCACCTAATCCTATATCAACCTATGTACACAAAAAAGAACAACCTAACTTCCCATTCACCTCTTTTCTCACATTCACTCATGCATTCTTCTTTCTAATTCAACCACATATGCATTCTTTTATTTAACATTATTATTATCATTCATTTTTTATTTTTTTCCTTTTTTCTTTTCTTTTTCTCTTCTTTTTTTCTTTTTTTTCTTTTCTCTTTTTTTTTTCAAAAAGTATATACACCATAATTTCTCTTTTCTTTTATCAACGAAAAGAGATGCATATGTTTCTAAGTAATGAATGCATGAGTGATTACCCATTATTCCAAATTTTCTCAATGAACACCCAAAGAAAACTAACTACCAATGTTTCCCCACAAATTCCCCCACACTTGAATAACACACACACTCAGCCTAAGCTAATCAAATATACAATTCATGGATATTACTGGTTTTTCGCTTAGGGCAAATGATGTGCTTAAAATTAGAACAAAGAAAAATTAAAGGCTCAAAAGTGGTTTACAAAGGTAAATATAAGGGTTGGCTATATGGGTTAGTGAGTTTTATTTCAAAAACGGCCTCAAGCATATTAAATGCATTTAAAACATCAAATATAGGACATATAGACTAAAGCAAAGCTAAGATCACAATCATGAAAGTAGTATAGCACACAAGAACAAAATCTATGTTTGAAAAAATGTGGAACTATCTAATTAAAGCTCAAATCTCACTAGGTGTTTTGTTCAAGCTCTTTTCTATGTTCCATAAAAATACTTCAAGCAAGTTGAAAAACAAGTTTCAGATTTAGTCAATGGAACGCCCTAAAAGGGATCTCTTGAAAATTCTTTGTTGTTTTACCAAACTTATTTACTCTACCTTGTAAATGCAAATATTTACCAAAAATAAACTATAAACAAGCTTAGATATATACAAGCAACTAAATTTACGCCCCAAAAAGTTGCGGATTCTCTCCCACACTTAAACGTTGCCCGGTCCTCCGTGCATGCATTGCATCCGGGGGTGAATAGATGTGAGGATCCAAGAGGCTACACCTTTAGCTGGTGGACACTTGGACTTGGGGCTGCTGTATAAAACAAATAAACAAGAATTGAGGAAAAGTTAGATGTGTGTGGTATGATAAAAAGACAATGTGTGCTTTCTAAGTGTGCACGGTTTAGAACACACACATTGGCAGGGTAAAACATCAACCACATAACCAAAAGAAATAGTATGTGTTCCTCAATTAAGTAGCCTAGGTCACAAGTAAATATAAGAAAGAATGAGGGCACAAACAAACCTAGGTAACCACAACTAAAGTGAATTGAGTATATAAGATATTGGTTATTGAATTGCGTAAGTGAAGGCGCAAGATGAATAAAAATGGCACAATCAACAATAACCAATTCAATGATGAAAGAAAAACTACTTATTCATCTTGAAACATGATTAAATAGCCACATGGTAAAGGTACTTGTTGCAAAAAGTTATAAGTTTGATAAGAATCAAGTTAAGTCACTCAAACAAATGCAAGACATTTAAAACGAACAAGTGCCTTGTAATGTGCTTGCATTGATTTTAAAACCATGATGGACAAGTAATTCATTTCAATTCACTAAAGTAAAAGTGCACAATTCATGATTAAGTTGCCAACCAAGGATATAGTCTAATGCATATGGTAGTTACAACATATGAATCAAACTCAAAATTCTTTTAGGCAATCAAACAAAGACTTAATGCTCAGTGCACATATTCATTAAGAATTAAACCAAAATTCAAGCAAGAAGCAACCCACTTAACATCAAGCAAACACTTGCAACTTATTTAATTAACAACAATTAAACCAAATCTAATATAATTACTAAAATAAAAATGAGGTGCAATGAAAACTAAGTAAAACAAGTAGAAAAATAGGGGGAAAAACAAGAGAAGGGAGGGATGGAGGGGGTGGAAGTGTGATAGGGCTTAATTTAAAGTGCAATAAAAATTTTGCCCAAAACAGCACTTGTGCGTACGCACACAAGGTGAAAAATGGAAGGTGTGCGTCCGCACCAGCATGTGCGAATGCTTCGAACAGAGAGGTGATTAAGAAGTGTGCATGCGCACAAGGGTGTGCGTACGCACAAAAGACTGTCTTTTTTTTTAAAAAAAGAGGATAATGTGTGCGTATGCGCACAGGTCCATGCGCACGCACAAAAGCAAAAAGTGGAAAGGGTTAATACGCACAGGGTTTGCCAGCACTCCCAATAGAGGGAGTGCAGGTGAGTGTGTGTATGCACAGGGTGGTGCGTACGCATATAATGCGCAAAAAGAAGGTTGTGTGCGCAAAAAGAAGGTTGCGTGCGTGTGCACGCACAAAGCGCAAAACAAAGGGAGATGCACGCGCATAAGGCGTGCGAGCGCTCCCAACAGGTGGGTGCACATGCACAAAACGCGAATTTTAGTGATTGTGTGCATGCGCACAAGGATGTGCGCACGCATAATGCCCTGTTTTTTTTTAAAAAAAATATTTCTTCAAATTCCAAGGCACTAAGCCTTAGCTCAACAAAAGCTCAATCCCAAAACATCCAAAAACTCATAAATTCATGATTCATACAGAAATTAACCTAACAAATCTCAAAATTAAACTAATTCTAAGCTAACTAAAATAAGCAAATGCAATAAAGTCAAATTATAAACAAAAAGAGAAGGTAAGAACAATGTTATCATGGTGGGGTGTCTCCCACCTAGCACTTTACTTTATTGTCCTTAAGTTGGACTTATGGAGAGCTCTAATCAAGGAGATTTGTGCTTCTATTCATCTTGGAGCTTCCAACAATGTTTGAATCTTCAAAATTCTCAATTGATTGCACCAAGCTTAGATGGAGTTCCCAACAAGCTATGAGCTCCAAAATTAACCTTCTATACAAACAAAATCAAGAGAATAAACAAAAAGCAAGATATTCACATATTAACATATTTACAATAGCCAATAGCATAACACCATTGCAATTTTCCCGGCAATAGCGTCAAAAACTTGATAATGAGAATTTATGCCGATTCGGAATTTAGACAAAATAGAATTTCTTCCGTTGCAAGTATAGTCCGAATCGGTAATGGATCCTCTCAATCAAATTTTAATCTCAAAGATGTCACAATTCAAAACAATTATAAACCGGGAGTTTTAAGTCCCGAGTCATCTTCCCTAGGAGTTGCAATGAAATGCTCTTTTATTGGCTATGGGGAATTTGGGGGTTTTGATTATAAGAGGCAAGAAATTAAAATAGCAAGTAATTAAATGGAAAGCAAGTAAAAGCAATGAAAATGGAAATTAAATGGCAAAACGGGCTCTTGGCAAGAATTGGAGAATTAAGGATTCCTATCCTAGTTATGGACCATAAACATGGTAATTGTGTAGAATTAATCCCAATTAGTCAATCCTAACATCGAGAATTAGTCAAAAGGGTATAATTGATCTCAATCCACAAGTCCTAGCCAACTTTATTAATGGAAGGCTTAGAGTTAGTGAAAACCAAATCAACTAACAATCCTAACACAATGTAGAATGGACATCCACAACTCAAGTTTATCTAATTACCCAATTTCCCAACCAAGAGTGTGAAAAACTAGGCAAAAATCAAACCAAGCATTTTATCAAACACTTGTAAGATATAAAAGAGAAGCATGGTAAAAGTACTTGGCATACCCAACTCTATCATGTGTTATGCTGATTCGTTATTGATTGCGTATGAATAATGTTAATGATGTTTTGAAGGATGGAAGAAGAAATCCATGCATCCAACCAATTTGTAATAGTTCCCGGGAACGCATTGCAAGAAACCGGCTGGTGATAAATACATCATTATGCACAGAACATATACATCAAGCTGGGAAAGTGTGGGGCACAACTGAAATGGCGTGTCATTCATGTTGTGTTCACGAAACTCCAACAAACTAAACAATATCAACAGTTATTAGAAAATGATTAACAAAGAGGGTATGGGAATGAGCACATTGATTCATACATAAGTCCCATGCCTAAAACAGAGCTCCACTAACCAGGTAAGTGAACGTAGTTACCGCATAACTATTTTCAAAACAAAAGAGCTTCACCTCCAATAGCACCCCAGTTGAAAGACCCCCCCATGGCATAAGAAAGCAATGTGAATAAGCATATCCAGCCCGTGAAATTCCATGTTTAACGACATACAATCATCAGGTAAATTTGATTAGAGTACACAGAAACAGGAGAGAAAAAAATAAGGAACTCTAAAATGTTAACCATACCAGTAAAATTTTGATAACCAAGTGAAGAAGTGACATAAGATGTTAAGGGCATTACAAAACCTCATGAAAGCATAAACACAACAGCCTATAAACCAACGGTAGCATCAACACGTGGCATCTCAATCCAGACCAGGCAAGAAACCCAACCGAGATTGGCCATTAGATCTAACACTATGATCGAGCAAACTAAATAACAATGATGACAATGAGACGATGGAGCAGCATGTCAACGTGTGAGAGACATTGCTAATGTGAACGTGTAAAAATAAATGCCAACTGTGAATGTAACATTAGGAATGTTAAGTAAGTCTATATCAAGTTGATAAAACAAAAGAGTCAGAGCGGTTTATTTAACGCCAAGCAGTTAGGATGGCTTTATTTTTATTTGAAGCTCTGAGACGGAGGGATGACGGGCTCACATATCCCCTACATCAGGATCGGTGGCATTCCCTAGGATGCACCTCTTAAACGCAGGCAGAAGACTCTTGGAGGTAGAGAGTGGGGCACGGGAGGAGAGGTCATCGTCGGATCGAATGCACACCTACTTTACAGGAGTCTGTGTAACCACGTGGTCAGCTTCAAGGTCAAAAGCAGCTACGACTTTGGTGCTCAGAGGGGGTGGTGGAACCAGCAACCCTGACTATGCTCCCAGTCCCAATGAATTCACCGCTATGAACACCCGTTGCAGTGGGCAACTTCTGCAATGCATCTTGGAACAGATGATGGTCAGATTGTAAAGTGTTAAGGAACACAAAAAGCAGCAACATTTGAATACGAAATGACAAATAAATGGCCTTTGTGGAGTAATCAAAGACCCATACCAATTTAATGTTCTTTTCTAAATCAAGTGAAGCTATAATTTCCGGATCAGAACATATCCTAGAAACGGTGATCACGCATGCCTGAAATTTATTCAGGCTATCATGCCTAACAGTAAGCTTGAATAGGAGTGTCTTACCAATCAGTGCATTTAGCTCCTCTGGGAAATGGTCTCTTCCATAACCCTGTATGTTGAAGACGAGAAGTCAGTAACTCGACAGCCAAAGAGTTCACAAAATCTCATACCAAAACAAAACAAAAACCGAATAATGAACCCTAGCAAGCAGGCTGGTGCGGATATCAGCGGCAGATAGGCCTAAGAACTTTGATGCAGAATTCTCAAAGAGAACAAAGGTTTCTGTATCCGAGTCATCAACAACACGAACCTGAATGCAAAACCTTCATGCACAAATAAAAAACGCATAAAAAAAATTAAGGGGCATGTAAATGATGCAACAAATGCTCAGACCAGGTTCAATAACAAACACATAAGTGCAACATGGCTTTTCGATGTTACCGATGCCAAATCTAGGGAAAGCATCAAACCGAAAAAATAAAAATAAAACTAAAGTTCTTGACTATAATGAGACTACACAGGAACAAATCAACCACACACGAATGGAAACCAACCTCGGAAAAAAATCATAGAGTAAACATCGCATTTTACACAATAAAATTGGTTAGTAAGTGCCTCCAGTCCCTGTGTGCATTGCCTGAAAGCCTTGTACCACCATGCATGATTTCTGTCAATGTCGATAACCGTACCACAGGTCACGTAGGCTGATTTCTGTATGCAAAAATTAACCACAATGAAATGAACAAAATGCACACAGGAGAACAATTTTAACAAATTCCTACACAAAACAGTGTATCGTATAGGAAAAAAATAACCACAATGAAATAAACAAAAATGCATGATGGAGAGTTATTTTAAAGAATTCATGCAAAGAGAAGTGTATCGCATGAAAACATGAAACTCATGTATTCAATTGTTTCATGATGGTTTACAGAAAGAATATATTTAAATGTGCGTTAGGAAACAACCATAAAATTCGAAGCACCCAATGAACACACTTCAAGAGTTTGCTTTATCTGATGTATAGGTGCATAGGGTGTACGGTGGAGAAAATATTCAGAAGGAGAATGCCTCACTACCTGGCCTATAACATCAACGCTGGTGTTATGCTTGCTACCAAGTCTAATCAGGCTGGCATCAAATGAATTAACAACATCACCATATCACAACCAATATAGGAATGCGTTAAGTTGCTTGTTAAAGATTGGTGAACAAAAAATTAAAGCCTTTGTCAAAGAACCAGACTTTTGGCAGAATTTTTTAACCACCTAAAGGTCAGCATTAACCATGAGCCTTGTGGTGTAGTTTGTGTTGGTGATAGTCATCACCCCTGAAACAAAATTAAATTTGATTAGACAAATACTTTGTTACATATAAGCAAGTTCCTTGATAATTGGGCAATGTTAAATATACCATCGTAGAACTTCATCTTGGCAAATTGGAGCACGATTATAAATTTGGTGGCCTTGTTGGCATCAAGAAGAGTGACTAATTCAGATGCATAATTTTCCCACAAGGTGCAAGAAAGCTTCTCACTGCCACTTTTGGGTCCACACGTATTTTTTTATCATGGTTTACATAGAACAGTTATAATCATTAAACAACACAATCAGAGGTAAGTATGGATTGCGGCATGAATAAGGTATCCAGATGTTTATGCACAATAAGATGGAAAGACTAACCTCAGATCATCAAGCTCGATTTTCATGTAATGTGACTTCCGTTTTTTTTAGAAAGGAATCAAGTCACTCTTTGCAGACAGAAGACCAAAAAAATCTATGCCAGATAACCACAGTATAAGCGGGCATTAACAAACAGTTGGCAGAGGCAAATAAATGATATTCTAGGAAATGACCTATATGTGGGTGGCACAATGAGGATATCAAAGAGCATACCAATAAGAAATAAGTCATCCCTAATGGAAGATAAGATTTCCTTGATTGCCACGAAATCAAATGACTCGATTAGAATATCCATGTCATCAGCACTCGAGACCAATGTCTCCCTCTTAAATATGATCCGCATACTATGCTTGGTGGGTCTGTATTTCTACGTGTTTGAGTCCATTATGAAGTTGGCCACAACAAATACCTTCCCCTCATCAAGGATCGGTTTAAAAAGACGGTAATGGACGGACCGGGTGAAACAATGGATTCGAGATCCCTGACAACAATGAAACACAAAATAAAGAGATGGCTGATATCACGGAGGTGACAAACATCCGAAAGGAATAACATACATGATGTAACAAAAGGCGGAAACATACCTCTTTGTCAAGTACAACCAACTCCATTGAAGGTTGGAAGTAACTCTTTTCATATGACGGAACCTTCCACATCCTTAAAATCCTTATTTTAATGCACCAGTTCTTTTCGAAAATAAGAGAAAGGTCCTTAACAGAATCAAATGTCTGATCCATCTGGGGGAATGGATTTGGGTCTCAGATAAGCTTTAGAAGAAAATATGAGCTGGGTACCCGATTAACTGCAGATAATTCTATAAATCAATTAAAAAAAATCTACATGAGGAGACACAAATACACACGAAAAAAGCACAATCCACATCCATGGAGGAACAAAAAGCAAAAATAAATATAACACCAATTATGCATATCATAAGAATGAAGCCATGCATGAACTTCCTTTTTGGTAACAACAACTATGAAGTAATGGTTAATTACGTGCCTCACAACAATTTTATCTATTACAATATTGAGAGAAAAACGAACACAAAACGATGATCGTGGTAATTAGAGGCATACGTATAAGCATAGGTGCATAACTATATTAGTATGTAAGTATATGACCATATAACTATATAAGTAGATTAAGTATATTAAGTATTACATGTATAATATTTAAGTATATTAAGTATATAATATACACTATAAAGTTTTTAATACTAATCAGTGAAGGGTTTACTCAAGACACCGATGAAAATATATTAAACACGTGTGGTGCGATAGTGAAAGAAATACAAAAATCAGAACACCATGTCAAGAAAGCAACAATAACAACAGTGTGCCACTTGCTTATATCTATCACATGCAAAAAATGAAATGGACGATGAACAATTTGGGAGTAATAACACGTAACCGCTCAAGACATGTTACCGAGTATGCAATATTCTCCGTGATCCACTTAAAACCACATACGAAAGCTCAATTTGCAGCCAATGTGCCACGAGAAAAGACAAAAGAATACTAAGTAATCTAATGAAAATGGTGGCATAAGAGCATGGGAGACAAAAAATAGGCCGAAGTCGGAAGAACTAATGGTAAAATTATGTCATGCATGGTTACGATTACATATAAGGAAGTCAAGACAAATGTTTAACACATGGGCCTATAGCAGTAGCAATAGCAATCACAGTAAACATCAGTGACATGAAAAAACGATGTCTTAAAATGCACCAGTATAAAAGATGCAGAGCAAGCCAGTGTGCAAGCATGTTGAAAGGAAGAGAAGACTTTATAGGACACCAGGTTCCAGCATTAACCAAGGACAATTTACCATACTAAAAATCGAACTGCAGTTTGGACCGTCTGACGCTGCTGAGACAACATTTAAATTTAAAGTTAAAGTTAAATTTAATTAAACCTATGAATGTAAAAGCTGAAACCCTTACTTGAGATACAATTTGAAGGATAGTCATTTAATTTGACCGAGCAATTATATTGTATTTTATTTTATTTTATTTTATTATATTACTATATGTTATATATTGTAACTTATTGTATATTTATATTTGTATATATTATATATTATATATTATATTACATATACGCATATATACTAATAGACTCTCCATCTTGATAACCATATTTGAAGCGGCTTCAATGCCAAAACAAATATATTCACATGCATGTGCAAAACCATGACTATAACTAATATAACTAAGTACTAATTAAATAACTAATAACTAATTAATTAAATATTAAATTAAATAAGTTACCAAAAAATATTAAATTAAATAACTAATAAATAAGTTTGAGTCTGAAAGACCTTGTGGGAAAGGGGTAACGTCAAGAATTAATCAAAGCTCGTGTTTGAGGTTTTCGTTGGATTGAGCAAGGAGTCGAAAAGTAGGTGAAGAAGGTGAGGTTAGAGCAAACCTTGCAAAATTGGGAGATGGCGGTCAAAACCCACCGATGTATACATTGAATGTAGGAATTAGCGACACAGCTACTGACTCAGAGCGATGAACGCAAACTGACCAGAAAGACTTGGCATTGAGTTGGAATGGTCGCGAATGGGGATTTGTGTGAATGTCCTTAGACGGTAGCATTAGGTTTTTTCGCATAAGGTGTATTGTTTAACAAAAGCCAACAAAAGGCCCCAAGATATTCTCGATTATAAGGCTGAGGCAATAGGCCAAAGATGAAATGAATTAATCTAGAGAGAGCAAAGGTCACAACGAAAAAGTATTTCACTGTTCTAGGTGAAAGGGAGCACGGGATGAAAACTTAGTGAGTTAGTTGAAAATGCCTGACCCATGTGGCAACACGGGAATTAAATACTAATGACAATAACAACCTGTGGATAGAATTATATAAGAAAGAAATATTTGATAACTTGAGATTTAGTCAAGTTGTGTGAATTTTTTTTCGACTATTAAACAACTCATTCGATGATATCGAAAAACGTTATTATAACACTGAAATAAAAGGTCTGACTCCTTTTGATATATAGAAGAATTAATATATAGACGCTGTAATGGAAAAATATAATGATGAAGGCTTTTTGATCTCATGTAACAATAATACATACAAACCACAAAAATAACCATTTTAAAAACAGAATTTTTCAAGTTATAAGTTAATAATTTACTAATTATTGAAGAGTTTTTAAGAAGAAAAAAATAATAACTATTGAATGGTGAATAAAAAAGGAATCTAATGAATAAAAAAATATTTAGTTAAATGGTTTTTTGAAGGCAATCTTTAATATAAAAAGAATAAAACTTTGGTTAATGGGTGATTATATGAAAAAAAATTTTCTTTAATGCAAGATGGATATAATATTACTTAAAGGAATCAAAAGTCGTGAAGAGTATTATTTATAGACCTAATTTTTCCGAAACCATAATAGGGAGGCGTCTCCGATAAACCAAAAAGTGTAGTAGTGCGACCTTAAAGGCTATATACAGATATAACACGATGCCTATTTTATGAAGGAGTAACAAAATATCAAATTTTTTCCACGATTAACGCAACAGAATCACATCCTTTATATAGATAGCATTATCCAAGAGTATATTAAAGAACGAAAGTACTTTTACCTGGATATGAATAAAATTTTTCTTAGCTATATCCGGTCACTAAATCTAAAGTTGTCTAAGTTAATGAGTTAACCAGGAGCACATATGAAAATAAATATCAGACATTGCTGAAGCACCAAGTTCGATATTTGATGGTGGGAGCACACTTATCGGCTTCAGGGAACAAAGCATCAAGTACACAGGACATGACAATGCACACGCCAATTCTTGAGGTAATAAACCATTAGCCTAATGGCGCTTCCCGTTCGCAGCATGTGGTGCTGACTAAAAGGCCTCCAGCCCCTACCAAAACAGCATTCTCGGGGCCGACTTGGCTTGGAGCGAACAACGACCTTGTAACACACACTAGCATCATTGACAACGTCGACTTGATCAGGTTTAATCCCAAAAGCCCTTTGAACAAAACTGATCGGGAGAGTCTACAAAACGAATGAGAGAAAATGATCTAAAATTAAGATTTTGGTGACTATATAGATGTAAACATGGAAGACGAAAACCCACATAAACCAAACACAAAAATAAGGAACGATTGAATAAATCCTTACCAGAATATACTCATCAGCCTGGTATTTTGAAATCATTTTGTTGACAACAACAGTCTCACGGTTTGGTAGCAAGCTGTGAAGTGCCCCGGAGTAGGCAGGTGAATAATGACTAAGCATTGAAGCAAAGGCGCGATAGTCAAGAGGTTTGGCAACAAAAGCAATAACAAAAGTCAAATACATTTCCAAAAGCAATGAAAGCATGGGCAAATTGTGTATGGTTGATGCGAACTGGATGGTGTATGCATCACCCTTGGGATATATTGCTGAAGGCAACTTAGAGTGAATTGAATCTAGTAGCAACAAATCCTCATCATCAGGCAAAGCAGGCACAGAATAAGTGGCAAAATTGCTATAAATATTCCCTAATAGTTCATCTACAGTAATAGGGTCATCCGAGGATACGGTGGCATCCGAAAAACGCACATTCGCATGTAGCACATGGAAAATAACGAACTCGGCATGACCGACATAGGTCATAAAGAACCAGCATCTTCCCTTAATGGTAAAGGCATTAATTCATTGAGAAAACCCTCCCACTATTAGGCAAAGAGAAGGAGTCTTGTGGAGTAGCATGGTGAACCGACGGCCAGAGAAATCAACAAATCTAACCTCATCTGGTAGATCAGACCGAAATTTACCATAAACAATTTGGGGAAGAGCAACCGTGGCCTGAAAGTAAAATTTTGGTTACTACAATAATTTTTTCATCAATCACATATCATAATTTTTGCATCATACGCTTATGTGATGGAAGAAAGAGACACACCAAGCAGGAGTCCACACAAAAAAAAATGCATCTGCGTGCAACTACTTAAAGGAATAAGTTAGACATGTTCCCTGAAACATGAAACGGACCACAGTGGAAAGAGCAATGACTCCATTCGCCATCAAAATAGTGCCAGTCACAAACAACAAAGAAAATAAACGGATGAATTCTGCCAAAGCAAAGGTAGAGGTTACCAACATACCCAGTATCAAGCAGGCAAGCAGGAGTAACCCAGCAAGACTGAAACGATATTAGTGGGAGGTTCGGTAAAAAACTATACTGAAAGGACAACCAATCTCGTGGAAAAAAGGATGGAAAGGACCGGGAACAAAACAAAATCAGCTTGCTTGGCCGATGATAACCACGACAAGAGCTTTAACATGCAAAAGAAATGATTAGCCAACTCACCTTTTGTTAAAACATATGCAGCATGCGAGCAAATGAGCTAGAATGACTAACGGATGAAGAAACAAATTTGAAGCGAGAACGAATTGGATAGTTCTCTTTTTTGGGTTAAAGGGAATGGGAGAGGACAACGGCAAAATTAGAGTTGTAGATACAATAATTGAATGGAAGCCGCTGTTAAGGTGTGTAGATAATAAAATTAATTTAAGTGTTGAAGTATTAGCTTTGTTGTAATGTAAGTTATAAATTATAAATCTAGGTTATAAATTATGATTTATCAATTAACAATATCAACATCAATTATCAATGAATATCAAGCAATGTATCCTCAAGCGACGTAAGTTGAATTAATAATGAAATCAGGAGCGTACATTATTCGAATTATTAAATATTTTTACAATTTCTACATTGATGTATATGAATACTGTTATCCACGCATATAAATTTATGATTATCAGCATCGACATGGTCGACGCAAAATTGGTGCGCATGAAACTAAGATGATACTTACGATACTAATTTATATAGTACATTGTATGATAATTATAAATAATACAATATAATTAGATAGATTAGAAACATATATAAGAAATTATAAAACACAAAGCATAGTTATCTATAAGCCTGACTGGAACTACAAATGTTTAAAACGCACTGGCTCACACGTCCGGGGATAAATTAACAAAAGAAAATAAACAAAACACGATCGATGACATACCAAAACACAAATGAAGAAACAACAAAGAGTTGAGTTTAAACTTGAAAGTTGGATTAGGCATGGGTAGGAGCATCCTCGGTCGCAAGGCAAGGTCGAAAACAAAATCTAACGATGAATCCACTCGCAGAAGCTGCCAGCATCTACAGCTAAAAACATGATCAGAAACTTCTAATGGTTAGATACCCATTGCACTGATTTAAAGAAAAAAACCAAAATCTGTGGGAGAGAGAAAACCCCAACACCATTCGTTATATAAAAAAATTTGGCCGTTACCTCCTGCAACGGGCGGACTAAGCGATCGCCTCTGTGAACCAAGGTCAACTTGGTCCACCAGACTCGCTTGTGAAAAAGTCGAGACAAAATACACAGGATAACCCATGCTATTGGTTGAGTATTGTGGACTGCCAAAGGCGTTGCTACGAACAGGAGAAGTTAGAGGAGTGTATTCAATGGAAAATGGAGGTATAACGCGCCCGTATGGATCACATCACGAGAAAGGATGCCTATTCGGTGAGGATTAACACTACTAACTGCTGGAGCAGTGAAGCTGATTCGAGAATGTGGATTTGGATACACAATGCAGGATCTGTCAAGGTTCCTTATAGAGGTGCATAGAGTACCATCACTTTCATAGTAGGTGCGCAACCAAGCCCCATGCCTTATGTTGTACGCGGCAACCATGGAACGAAATCCCTCGGAAAAAAAGCATTGTTACCAACCTTGTCTAACATGACGTGAAGCTCATTCCCATAGTTGTCCTTAAACATCATGAAATCACCGAGTTCATGATGAAAAGCGCGATAAAACAGATCGGGGACTGGAACTCGTCTCTGCTCCATATATAAAATATAAATAAATATAAATATACAAATATGTAAATATATATTTCTATTATCCAGAACTTTTCAACCTATGTATATGGACATAATATATTAAATATATTAAATATGTTAAATATTTCTATTATCAAGAACTTTTCAACTCATGTATATGGACACAATATATATCATGTAAATAATGTGCTATATACATAGATAAATTTGAATATAAATGTATGTCATAGATTAAAAGAACCGGTGAAAATATGGGATGCGGCCATTTAGCCAAAAGAAAAAAGGATGAAGCTGTGAGTGCCATAAAAGATGACGCTTCAGATGATTATTTTCATATTAGAATTAGAGTATATGAAATAGATAGAATATATGAATAAGTGAGGTTTTGAGGCAGAAGGAAACGTACGGCCACGGGATCCAATGCAAGGAAGAGAAACCTATAAAAATCAGGGTTGGGGTGACCATTTTCGCTTGAGTCAGCAGATGGCCAAAGGCACATACTTCACAAAAAGATCAACAATATAAGATGCTATATACAGGTAAGAACCTCTCATATTGGGTAAGATTGTCAACAGAAAACGCTACAAAAGGAACATTTAGATATGTGTGCCTGAACATAAATAGAAAGCAAGATACATATTGATCACTAACCCATGGTCTACTAAGCCGTAAATAAACTTTTAAAACATTTCAGATAGTGACCGCATGGCTAATAAAAAACCAAAGTTTGGGGAAACAGTAGAATGGTGGGGAGTGGTGGGGAAAGGTGTGGAATGTGGTGGATTGAGTTACTGATGTAGGGTAGACCGAGAATATATATATATATGTGTGTGTGTGTGTGTGAGAGAGAGAGAGAAAGAAATGCTTATAGATATGGGCGGAATTATGAATGACCTATTCACATATTTATATTTATTTATAATTATAATTTATAATTTATAATAAAGAGTAAGCGGTGCCTATAATAATAATAATAATAATAATAATAATAATAATAATAAATTGTTGTTGTAATTGATTAAAGAGTAAGAGATAAAATAAAAAATTTATAAACAATAATTGGAGAATACAATAATAATGATAATTATATTATCTAACCACTGAAGAAACTAATTGAGTAAATGGCGTGATAGTTAATATTATTCTTATAGCATATAGGGAACCGAGGCCCTAGTGAGGTATATTATTTGGGCTATCCTTGCCCGGATACTAAAGAAGACTCTGTATTAGATAGCCTAAATTGAAATGTTTATAATAAAAAGTAATTGGTGCCTATCAAAAATTAATGTTATATTATAAATAAAAATAATAATTGTTGTTGTAATTTTTCAAAAGGTGAGAGATAAAATTAGAGATTTAAAAAAATATTTGAATAATACAATAACAATGACAATTATATTATCTAACCACTGAAGAAACTAATTGAGCAGATGGTGTCATAGTTATTGGTATTGTTATAATATATAGGGAACTGAAGCCGTAGTCAGGTATATTATTTAGGCCACTGGCTCGGATATCAAAGAAGATACTGGATTAGATAGCCTAAAGGATTGACATGAATAAATATTGAAGATGTAATAACAAAAATACTTCATAAGTGACATGGCTAATAGATATGTGAACACTGGGATTATTTTTATGCTTATTTGTTGGGTAGCTTAAATTAAACATTGAAGTAATTGATAGCGTGACCTATTAACCGACTAAAATGACAAAGCAAAGTTATTAACAATTTGACGTAGTGACAAAAAAAAATTAAGCAGATGCTGTTCAAGAATCCAAGGAACCAAGCGGTAATCATTAATAAAATTTGGGCCCCGTGAAGCACAATACATAGAATCTCAGCTGATGTGATGATCAGACGGCTTAGTAGATAACCCAGTTCAAATATTTAGCATGTAATACAACGATTAATAATCATGATAATGACGATAATATAATACATATATAATATAACATAATATAATATATAATGTATAGTATAATGACAATGTATAACCTAAAAAAGAGGTCAAATTTATAAGAAAAGCAAAAACAAAATTCATCTCGATGGCTCAGAATTAATTACGGAGACTATACGAAGCACTTTTTACGCAATCCTCAATCAAAGTGAAAAAAAATTGAAGAAGAAAAAGTTTCCGCCTCTTGAAGAAAGCCCAATAAAAATGAATAATAGACAGGTAGTCAATAAATGCAATTCATTGGATGAGATCAATCAGCAAACAAGTAGGGTGAAGTCTAAAAATAGCAGTGATAATTACTTAATTTAATTACTCTAGACATAAGTATGACTGAAACAAGATAGAATATCATTAAATGAAATTCACAGTAAATTTAGAAGCAAGGGAAGAAATTGAAGTTCAATTACTCCAGGTAGGGAAATGTCTTGTCACCCGAGACTCACAGGGGTTGAACAGGACGAATGAGAAAGAATGAAATACAGATAAAGTAATTAAATGCATTGATTCACCAACAAGAATGAATTAGAGGGTAAGAAAAGCTGAATGGGCAAGTCAGGGGGATATACGATACATGGAGGGATACATGGGAACCAAGAAAAAAAGAAACTGGCACGTAATAGTAAAAAATGAACACTGCTGAAGATTTCAAAAGCGTATATTTATATGTATGTACAATCTAAATGCTGGTCTAACAGATAGGCTTGGCAGTAGATAAGACAAGAATTAATTTGTCTAACAAAAATTAAGGGGAGCACGATTAAAGGCGTTGCTTGATTGCATCTAATCGGTTGTTTACCAGTTTTATGATCATCACTAAACTTGCATAGCAAAAGTTAGGTAGCCAAGGTTAGATTAGTAGGGGACAGCAGCATATTAAATGGCATGGCTTGATAAGATTTAATATCTTGTTTACCAGGGTAAAGATCATCAGTAATCCTTAATAATTAAAGTTAGTCACCCAAAATCAGATTGGCAGGGAATAGCAACAGTGCACATTAAAATATATTCTGCATATAAATACTAAACAACAAAATATGTATATGTATGTTTAATCTAAATGCTGGTCTAACAGATAGGCATGGCAGTAGATAACACAAGAATTAATTTGGCAGACAAAAATTAGGGGAGCACGATTAAATGTGTTGCTTGATTGCATCTAATCAGCTGTTATCCAGCGTAAAGATCATCACTAAACTTGCATAGCAAAAGTTAGGTAGCCAAGGTTAGATTAGCAGGGGGATAGCAGCAGATTAAAAGGCATGGCTTGATAAAATTTAATAGCTTGTTTACTAATGTAAAGATGATCAGTAATCCTTAATAGCTAAAGTTAGTCACTCAAAATCAGATTAGCAGGGAACAACGATAGACGGCAATAGTGAGGATGACTATTATTTGAAGGTATTATTAATATTACTATTATAACCAAAAAGAACAAATGACAAATTACCTGCGCATGGAGGAGTCCAAAGTCAACCAAAATAGTGCCAACATACCATATATCCTCGAAATTCCTGAAATGTACCTTGCCGCATAAATGCCGGAGCTGCAGCGGACCACAGGTAGCTCAAAAGCCAAGGGTGTGAACACTTGAGGTCAAAGAATTTTTTCAGATACAACGAATGGGATCATCCTAAAAAAGTTGATGCAAAACAATGTTACATGCATGAGGTTGGAGGACGCACTTTATGGTACAACACAAAGCGATCATAGCATAATAACCATGTGGGGAGGTTTTATTTGTGAAATCATTGTGATAAAAAAACATAAAGTAAATAACAAAAGAAGATATGAATAATGAATTACTGAAGTAATATGAAAAAGAAAATGTGCTGGCTATGGCGAGGAGCAAGATCCACAAGAACAGCTAAAAGAAAGACCGGTGGAACGATCACACACACGCCTTGCTGTGCCAGCCTGAGTGAAGAGAGTGACAGCCGAATCAAGGGTTTAAAGGGGAATGAAGGGTGGATGCACGAGGATAAGGTGACAACATCACAGTGGGCCAATGCTCACCCAATCCACAGTTAGAAAGAGAACAGATTGGGCCCATGTCAGGAGAAAAAGCTGGCAATGCTTGGAAATAAAATGATGCATCAATTAATAACTTCTTATTGAAATGGCCAGAACAAAACTCCAGCCCAAAGCAATATAGCCCGGCTGCGACTAAAATATGATAAGTTGCGAAGAGAGGAAAAAAGGAACCACAACACAAGCTGCCTGGCCAAAACAGCCATTTTCGTTACCACCAAATCCAGATCCGGCCTCACTAATATAAACTACACAATACATTACATCATAACCGCGGAATATACTGCAGGATTTATAAAATATAAATAAAACATTACACATTCATAGAACAAAAGACATGGAGATGAACATCAGAATCATAGCAAACTCATCAGCCCCCGGGGACAGCATGCAATCAAATCGGGGGCCACAATTAAATATTACAAATGGGAAACCACTAACTTGTTCAGAAAGTGCGTACAGAAATCTTAACAAAGCAAAAGCGCAAAACGCAACGCGGAAACAACAACACGTTATCCAACAATATTTGGGCTTCTAGCGAAAATCCCATGCACCCCTTGATGCAAACAACTCCAGGCTATCTCACGCACCCAATGAACCTCGCAACTCCGTTAGTCAGACCAATAGACCGAAACTGGGCCTCCGAAATGACCGCATCAAGCGACGACTCAACACTGTCGAAATCACGGACAAAATGGCTGATCCCGAGGAGGTCGCGACCAAACTTAACACACAGTGTATCAGTCAGGTTAGGATCGCCAATAAAGAGATGCCGACCCCACGCCATTGCGCCTACAGGTCCAAGGTTGATGGTCATCACATGTACTCCGAACCTTAAAGCGGACCGCCCATAGGTACCGAAATCCACATAATCATGGTGGCCAATCAACGTGGGATGATCCACACATACGCCTGCGCTTATTTCTATTTCATCCCATGCAGACTCCTTCGTTGCGTACCGAACCACAGAGACCGGTTTCTTCCTAAATCTACATTCACTATTGACCCAAAAAATACAGATGTTGGCCACGACATACCCACTGCTCAGTCTATCAATTATTGGCGGGGTCCGGGCAGCGGGACTCCACTGACCCGCACTCGAAAGATACATTTGCATGTCGTATCCAGGAGTTGCCAGGTGACGCTTCGTGAGGCTGATAATCTTGTAATAATCACAACCCACCATACTGAGAAAGGCATAAGCAGACCATTCATCACGGTGGTTGATGATGCGTGAGCATCTTTCCTATCTTTTCCTAGTGAATTTGCATCTAATTTGTTGAGTTTAATTAAGAATTAAATATATTTTAGCCACTATGGATGCTATTTTGAGTTTTGTACAATTTTATTTATTTTAGATAGCATTCGGCTGGATTTGATGGAGTTTTCTGCAGCACAAGAATCAAAGGAGATGGCTGCGAGGAGCGATGCGTACGCGTGACTGACGCGTACGCGTGATTTGGAGCTTTGCACGGCGACGCGTACGCGTGACTGACGCGGACGCGTGATTTGAAGATTTGCTCAGCGACGCGTGTGCGTGATCGACGCGTCCGCGTAACTCGGGAAAAAGACCATCGACGCGTACGCGTGACATGCCCCAAAACGCAGAAAACGCTGGGGTGATTTCTAGGCCCCATTTTAACACCCAAGTTAGGCACGGATCCAGTGAAGCCAAGTGGTCCCCACGTTACAAGATGCGGAGTAGTTAGTTAATTCTGGTTTAAATTCAAATTTGATTTTAAAATAGGAAAATATATTATCTTAATTTTAAATATTAGATTTTAAATTAATTATGATTAGTTATAAAAAAGGGAGACTTCTCTTCTATTAGGTAGATTCCATTAGGGAGATTCCATTAGGGAATTCTATATAAATTTACATTCCACATTCCATGAGCAACTAATCCTCCATTGTTAAGGTTAGGAGCTCTGTCTATTTGTATAGATTGATTTTATTGCTTTTTCTACTTTAATTTATGCATGGATTTATAATTTAAGAATTGTTTTCGCTCTTTATTTTATGAAATTGGATGGAACAGAAGTATGACCCTCTTTCTATTTGAGTTCCTGTAAAACTTGGAAAAGCTCTTTACTTGAACAACAGCTTGAAAACATATTCTCCTAAATTTTAATTATCTGGATCTAACGGGATACGTGACATATAATCCTTTTATTTTTGGGTAATTAGAGTTTTTGTGGCATATAAACTGGAATTTGATCATGTAGCTTCTAATTGGAATTAATTGACCAAGGAATTGGCAGTTAATGAATTTTAGAGGAGACTAGGAATGTCTAAGGAATTAGGGTCTAGTCACATATAGTTTGCCATAAATTAAATCCTACATAATTAAAATAGTTAGTAAGAAAAGTAAATCCGGAAAAATAGATAACTCTGAAACCTTAACTGCTCTCTTAATATTTTATTCCCAAGCCATTTATTTTACTATTTTAGTTTCTGTACGATTGAACATCCAAATACTATTTCCTGTTTGCCTAACTAATCCTATCAAATACTATTGTTGCTTAATCCATCAATCCTTGTGGGATCGACCCTTACTCACGTAAAGTATTACTTGGTATGACTTGGTGCACTTGCCGGTTAGTAGTGTGGGTTGTAAAATACCGCACCAGTTGAAGTGGTAACTGTCAGACCCCGGATCAGGAATAACAGACTTTCAGGAACCGAACGGGTCCCAAGTGATCAATGAACTCGAACGACCATCTATTGAATATCTTGCACATACCTTGGCAGTGTCTGTACCCACCATGGAAAATCACGTCCAGTCAAGAGGAGCAGCAACCGGAACGGCGACACAAGTTTCAAACACGGACATAGAAAGTCGCCCACAGTCAGCCTCTTTCAGGGGGTTGTCCAAGTGAAGAACAGCCGCCTTCCCCCCCTCCGATTTGAAATGAGTCACCATATTATCCGCTCGGTTCAATCTATTGTACCAATCACACGACATACACTTCCCTCTTCCTATGGTTTTTCCATCGGAACGAAGAAATATCTTCTAAATCAGGTTTGTTAGCAGGGCAGAGACGTTCAAATTGACTTCATCCCTGCAATGTCCACCATGGAAGGCATGATCAGCCTCTTCCACTTTTGCTCGGGACATTCCAAATCGATGCCGAGATTCTCTGCTAGCGACGAATGAGGAAATGCTCTATAAACAGGAAAATGATTTCGCTAGTTGGTGTAATTTTCTACACCATAAGTGTCGCTCTCCTTAAATGCTTAAACAAATGCACAAATAATAGATAATAGACAAATAAAAAAGTTATAAATACATAAATAAATTCGTAAATAAATAATTAATAGATAAATGCATAAAGACATAGCTATACAGTACAGATTAATACATTAACAGACAATAGAAAATAATGGATATACATTAGTAGATAAATTTTACTGTGCTTCAAAGTTTATTAGTTTAACACCAAATAAATTGTATAATTTCTTTGGCGCTTACTAATGACTACCATGGGAGTGAGAACATGGACAAAAACTAAGAAATGGACTGACATCGGCAATAAATGGCAGTAGTAAAAATAGTGAAATTGTCAATACTCAAAAGGATGGATTGGGTGGATAGATTCATGTAAAATAAGACTAGTGAAACACAGGAGTTGAAAATTGAAAATGAAACACGGGCGTTGAATAAGAGAATTCACTCACCTAACATGAGTGGGGTTATGACACGTATCTTGCTGAAACCGGAAATTAGGATATTAACTTAGGATATCGGACCTGTCAGGTTTCGGACGAGCCACTCAACAGACTACCCCTGCAACAGACCCGGACTGACTCTCGATTTTGATAAAAACTGTTGACCAGTCAGTTTATAAAACCCGAATCGGACCATGCTTTTTAAAAAGGTGAGTTCTATGATACTTAAATTGCCTAATTTTTCTTTTAAAGTAAAAAATAAAATATTTAAAATAAAAAATAAATCATGTAAAATTTATTAAATATTATTTATTTATCTTTTTTAATAACTTAGGTAGAAAGTGATAGACATTATAGTATTTCCCTTTTAAAAAATCGAACGATGTCGTTTCCAAGGGTCGAACCCTAACGCCCGTAGATCAGCCTCTCTCAAGTCTCTCCCTCTCTCTCACTGTCTCACAGTCTCACAGTCTCTGCCTCTCTCTCTCTCTCTCTCTCAACATCTCTCCCAGCCTTTCCAACTCTCTCGCCGGCGGCAGAAGCAGACGAAACCGGATCCAGCAGCTTGTCCCTGGTCTCGTCGTCGTCGTCTACTCGTCTTCACTCACAGTCGCCGGCGTCTCCTCGTGGTCTGTGTGTTTCCGCCTTCCCTCGGCTCGTTGTCATCGGCGGCAAAAGGAGACGCTAGCAACAGTTTGTCCCTGGGCTCCTCCGCTTCGTCGTATTCTTGCTCCGAGGCTTCTCCGTCGCTTCCTTCTCGCCGGTTTCGTGGCTAAGTCGCCGTCGACCATGATGGCTGGTGAGTCCCTGCATTCCCCTCTTCTCTCTTTTTCAATTTTCCCTTGTCCCGTTAATTTTGTTGCTGTGAATTTGGTGCTGTATTGAGTTCGATTTATTGTTGTATTGAGTTGAATTTGTTGTTGCATTGAGCTAAATTTATGGTTGCTGTTGAGTTGAATTTGATGCTGAGCTAATTTTTTTTGTTGCTGAAAATATCTGAGTTGAATTTGTTGCTGAAAATAATCACTGAGAAGAATTTGTTGCTGTAAGAACAGATAGTTTCTGTACAGAGGCTCTTGTTACACGGGCAGTATTGGACTATTGGTATAATGGTATTTGATGGATTGATTTATAAATTAGTTGAATTTATGTTTTTGATTAGTTTGTTAATCATTAATTTACTGATTATGTCATGTTTTTTGCTCTTGTTTATTTGAATTGAGAAAGTATTTTGTATTAGTGACTAATTTATTATCTATGTTTGCATCATTAGTCATGTCTAAGAGTTGATACTTAATTATTATTAATGTGTTTGTGAAGACATGCTCTTGAATTTGTAATTTTAAGTTTATGTTTTGTAATTTCATATTTATATTTAATTGTGACCTAGTGTACCAGTTGAACCCGTGAGTTGAACCAGTGATTGGGTTGTATGACCGGGTCAATTGCTAGTTTGGTTCTGATAACTATGATTATGAGACTTTGGTTGATGTCGTATTTTAATTTTTAAGATTTATATTAGAATATATTTATGTTTCAAAGTTTTCAGTTGTTTGTGACTTTTGTAATCAATTTTTGTCTTTCAATTTCTCAAGCAGTGATGGGAAAGATGAACAAGAATAAGAAGGTAGGGGGGAGACATGGTCCTCCAAGTGAACATAATGATATGCAGGATCAAGAGATGGACATAAGGAAAATTATGAAAGAAGTTGAAAATTTTAGTATGTCCCTTATTCTTTTCTCATTTGAAGCTTTCCCTTCTCTTGGCTGTTATCTCCTATCTTTACCTTTTGGTAAATCTAATTTCTCTTGTTGATGTGTTTTGATCTTTTACTTAGTTTTTTTTTTTGGATAAAAAAAGAATAACATTAAGACGAGAGAAAGAATATTACTAACAGTTATAATATACTTTGATGTCAGGCTGATTTTACTATTTATTATTTGTAAATAGGTCGGATTTCTTTGCTCTCTCCTGATGCAGTTTAATCCTTACTATACATACTTGGCTACGAAATGCTCTAAGTAGAATTTTATGGATTATGCTAATTTATTTGGTTAGATAGTTGTGATAGGGCATAATAACATAATCTACAGGAACTTAGTGCGCCATAGTTGTGTTTAGAGTCTTTTGTTTCAAACACTGAATTCACTTTTTCACTTTCTTTGGTAGTTCATGGATTTGGTGAGATTATCTTTAGAACTTATCATTTCATTGGTATAGGAATAAACATTTTAACGAGCCTCTTATCCTCCTTTTATCTCTTCTTAGAATGCGGACTTTTTAATAATCTCAATCTCTGGAAAATTTGAAAAGAGTATAGGTAGATGAAGGAAACACATAGTTGAAGAAGTTAAGGAGTGCCAACTTTCTTCCGAATTCTAACCAATTTCATCTTGTAGGAAGAGAAAAACAAAATAGGTCTAACCAATCTCCTGCCTGTCTAGTTCATTATTCCCTTCTTGCTTATAACCTATGTAACCCTCCCACCATGATCCGATGTAGGCAAGTTTGTTACTATCCAAGTTTTTTAGTGAGTTTTATAAGGTTTCTATATATTGGAGATATGGAGCTAAACTATATACGATTATCATTATCAGTTTTACTGGTTTTATTCACCTTCTCACGATGTCTATCTATTATTGTAGAGCATTTGTTTGTTATAATAACTAATGATTAACAATTTTTTATTAGGCTACTCACATATGATGTGGAAAGAACGTAAAAAGATTGAGAATCAAAAGGTCGTCTCTCTTGGTGGGAAGGTTAGGACTATCTGTTGATGCTATTTTTTAACATCATGTACCATTGCAAATGGTATTATCAGCAGCATGCTCAAGAATCAAGATGCAAGCTTTAATGGATTTTTGTTTTCCTTTATTTAGCCCCCCAAGAAACAGAGATTACCTCTAAGTGTGGCACGTCCAACATTGAAGAAACAAAAGGAGAGAGAACAGAAAATGCTTCAAGAGGTAATTTCTTTTTACAAACTTTTTGATTAGGCAAAAATAATCTGAGAAACTCTTGGGGCCCAGCAATTTTTCTTATTTTTGGCCATCATTTGGCTAGCACAAACACTAAATTGTCTTTAACAATTAAATTTTACTATTTCATGTGTGCAAATTCTGAAAAAATGTGGGTGTAAACTGTGTTGATTCATGTGGCAAACTTTGGTAAATATAGGTGCAAACTATAATGTTCTTGTGTTGAAAACCCTTGTAAATATGGGTGCAAATTATTGCTGGTTAAGTGCTGGCCAAAAATGATAATATTTGCTGGTCATGTAGCATTGCTCATAAGATCCTAACTTCTTTTCTATTTTCAAAATTTTCTTTTGTAATAAATTATTTATATTTGCCCACATTCATTTGAAAATTTAAATTGTCTATCTAGTTTCAAATATTCTCTTTAATGTAAGAAACCACGTTTGCAAGGCATTTGTGAAAAGGATAAATGTTTTGACGGATTCTTCAAGGTTCAGGGAGAAACATTTGAAATACTTATTTTCTTCTTTTTGCCTGACTTGCATGGTAACGACTCTATTAGTATGTTATTGTTATCTGTACCACGTTTTGCAGCGTTTGATTCTTGGACAATTTGGTGGAAAGCATAGTGGTAGCAGTAAAAAATCGGCAGGTAAGCACAAGGCCGAGGACAGGGGTTTGAGATCAAGTGAAGGTCATTTTAGAAACGGCATACTGGATGTGAGGCATTTATTAAATTCAGCACCATCAACATCAAGAGATCATGACACTGGAATGTCTAGTAAATGGAACAAGAGAGGAGGTAAAGGGAAACAAGGGAAAAAGGGTGGCGGTAAGAAGCATCGTTGACGTTGAGTATACAATCCCTTATTCAATGCAAAAATTTTGTATGAAATTTAATGTAGTCATTTATAAATTTGAACCAACCATAGATATTTAAAGTCATTAGTCATATAATTGTTCTATGGTCCCATGCTCCTGAAACAGAGACAGAGAAAGAAAAAATGCGCTAAAAATTTAACTGTTATACGATCCATTCCCGTGTTAAACATAAGACCAAAAAGTCCATTCATATTGTGTGACAGTTTAAAACCAATTAAATACATTAATTTGTTTAAGAATTATTCCCACATCCAAACTTATTTTTCTTCTCCCCTGACGGCGCTGTTTCTTCTTTTTCTTCTTTTAACCTCATGCATGCGTTTTTCTTCTTCTTTGTCGCCATTACCAACAACATCCATCACCTCATTCTCATTCTTTCATCTTCTTCTCATACATATTGTCATTATCGTTATTGTTATTGTTATTATTGAATTTTTGTCATATTGATGATGTTGTTTGATCCAAAATTGATTTTCGATGTGTTTATTTTCATGATTCAGTCTTATTTGTGTCATTGTTTTCGATTGAGTTAATTGTGTTGTAATTGTTATATAATTTCGATTTATTTCTGAGTTAATTATATCACAATTCATTATGTAATTTCGGTTCATTTCTGAGTGAATTAAGGCGCATTTGGATTCATCATGTACAATTCAAAACTCTTTCTCCTCATTTTTTAATGCTTTTTCTTCTTTTTCATCTTTTTCTTCTTCATCTTCACCTTATTTCATTTTCTCAGAATTCTTTATAGCTTACTCTCTTGTGAGAAATAAAACCAAGAAAAAGAGAAGAAAATATTAAACAAAACAGAAGAAGAAGAAACATACTAACGACGTCTGATTCAAAATTGATTTTGAATGTGTTTTTGTCAAGGTTCTGAAAATCGGACTAGATCAGTCGGTTCGACTGGGTTAATCGAAAACCGATCAGTTAGCCAGTCTGGTTAATGCCAAAAATCAGCCTGCAAAATATTGGTAACAAAATCGGTAAAACCGGCAGTTAATCTGTTGAACCGGTCGGTTTTTCCTAAAGTTCGATTCTCTCATTCACATCAAAACGGTGCCGTTTTGGTTTTTTTTTAAGAAAAAAAAGAAAACGCGAGAAGATTCCCCAAATGCTCCTCTCCCTTCTCGCTCACTCTCAATCTCACTCTCACTGGCAAAATCCCTAATTTCAAAGGTGGCAGCTTTGGAGAGGAGCGGAAGAATGAGCGGTGCCCTCGGAAGCGGCGGAGGAAGGAGGCAGTGAAGCTGTGTCTGTGGTTGATGTGCATGGCTTCTCATTGTTTCAGTGTCTCTCTCACTCTCAGTCTCAGCCACCGCCACTCTTCTCCTCACTGTCTCTGTGCTCGTCGTGAAGCCCGCCTCTGTCTTCGTCGTCGTCGGCCGCCTCTTTCTCGTCGTCAAAATGCCTCTGTCTTTGAGCCATCTCTCTCTCTGTCGAGCACCACGCTCTGCGAAGTGCGAATGTACATGTGCTGCATTGGACTCTTCGCCGACGCCGTGAGTTCTTCAATCCTCGTCGTTCCTCAACATCTTCGCCGTCGCCGTGAGTTCTTCAATCCTCGTCCCTCTCACTTTCTGCTCTCTTGTTTTGTTTTTTAATTTTTTTTATTTTGTTTATTATATGATTAATCATTCTGTAATATTGAATAAATTTGATGTATGTTCAATTTTAGAATTCTGCTCTGTTGAATTAACTAGATGAATTGCTGAATTTAATTATGTTGAATACTGTATGAATTGTATCAGCTATGAATTGATATATTGGTCTGGATTCTGGATTGCCGTCATTATGAGTTGTGGTTGATGGTTGATTTTAATGGTGGTTGTTAATTTTGTTAATTGTGTGTTTTGAGTTGGGGGTTGTTGGTGATGTGATTCTGAATTTACTTTGATGCTGAGTATGAATTCTTTGTTTTGAGTATGGATTCTTTTAGTTTTTCTGTTTTTGGATTTTTTGACTTTGGAGGCTGAGTTTTCTGTTTTTGAATACTGAGTTTTTGTTGTTGAATACTTGATTAGAAGTTTTTGATAAAATTCTTTATGATTCTGAATTTTTTGTTGCCAGTGATTTAAATTTTTATGTAAGTTTGTTATTCTGAATTCTTTTTTGTGATTATTGAATTTGATCTGCTTGGTTTTAGCCTCCAAAAGCAAGTGTATGTTGTTGCCAAGAATGTCATTAGAGGTAAAGAAATTGTTCTCAGATGATGAACTTGAATAGGAGAATTATGCAGCACCAACACCAGTTTATTGTCGTGCAAGAGCCAAGAAGTCATAGAGTGAAAGGTAATTTGAAAATACAAGAAAAAATTGATTTAGTTATGATATGCATGACTCTTTTACACTGAAATGCACAAACAAGAATACCTAGTTACTGCTTTAGTTTTTATAATATCTATATGTATATTAAATTTTAATAATTTTAATGTATATTGAATTAAAACGGTTCAACTACCGTTCGATTTCGGTTGAACCATTAAACTATTAAACCAGTTCTTTGACCGGTTCGATGACCGGTTCGGTTCTCGCAATCTCGGTTTTTGTTCATGATTCAGTCTTGTTTGTGTGCTTGTTTTCGAACTAAGTTTATGTGTCGAAATCATTATGGTAAGTTTCGGTTCATTTCTGAGTTAATTGTGTAGCAATCCATTATGTAATTTCTATTCATTTCTGAGTTAATTAAGGTGCATTTGGACTCGTTGTCCTACACAATTCAAAACTCTTTCTCCTCTTCCTCTTCATCTTCTACTACTTCTTCTTATTCTTTTTCATCTTTTTCTTTTTCATCTTTTTCTTATTCATCTTCTCCTTATTTTATTTTCTCAAAATTCTTCTTAATTTACTCAAATTTAACACAATTTCTGAGTTCTGTAGATTCTTTACTATCGTTCTCTACTTCTCTTTCTTTCTGAATTAATTGTGTCACGAATTATTATGTAATTTCAGTTCATTTCTGAGTTAATTGTGTCACAATTATCTTGCACAATTCAAAACTCTTTCTCCTCATCTTCTACTACTTCTTTTTCATTTTTTTCTTCTTCAACTTCTCTTTCTCATTTTATTTTCTCAAAATTCTTCTTTATTTACTCAAATTTAACATAACTCTGGGTTCTGCAGATTCTTTACCATTGTTCTCTGCTTCTCTTTCTTTCTGAGTTAATTGTGTCGCAATCATTATGTAATTTTGGTTCATTTTTTAGCTAATTGTGTCGCAATTATTATATAATTTTGGTTCATTTCAGAGTGAATTAAGATGCGTTTGGCCTCGTTGTCCTGCTCAATTCAAAACTCTTTCTCCTTATCTTCTACTGCAATAACAACAATAACAGCTGCAACAAAAGAATGACGATGAGAAAAAAACAAGCGAAGAAAAAGAAAGAGGAAGAGGAGAAGGAGAAGGAGAATGAACAGGAGGAGGAAGAACGCGAAGAAGAAGAAGAAAATGACGATAACAACGATAACATAAAGCCCCGTGATTATAGGGCTGGCAATTCATAGGCTACCCGACCCGCTGCAGGTAGGGTAGGGTACGGTTCGGGTATGCCTGCGAGAGGGTAGAGTACGGGTTTAGGGTGTACTCTACCCGCACCTACCCTACCCGCACTTCATATATAATACATATTTTATGAAAATTAGGTATATAGTGAAGGAAGTGAGAGTTGAACCCACAACCTCTCTTATGTAATGACTTACAATAAGTGAACAACCAATAAAACTAGTTAGTTAATTTAGTAATTTAAAGCATTATTTTTTTATTTTTTATGTCATTAATATGTATAAAATTCGAAATGATTGAATTTTATATTTACTTTGAAAAAATTTGATATTTCTGCGAGTAGAGTAGAGTAGAGTAGGGTAGGGTTCAGAATTTTAGGATGTAGGTATGGTTAGAGTTGAGAGATTCTTAATCCGCGGGTAGGGTAAGGTATAGTTTTAATAAAATTTTCAACCCGCGGGTAGGTCAGGGTAGGATCCAAACCCTACCCTACCCTACCCATTACTAGCCCTACCCGTGAATGTAAATGACTTGGTTGGAAGAATGATATGTGCACGTGTAATCATTATCTTTTTAATGAGTGGTTTTTGTTGATGTTGGGTCTACTTGGTTAAATTTGGATGACAATATTACTTTGATGTGCAGATATGATTTTTTTAATAGACTTTGCTAGGTAGACAATAGTTTTTGTGAACAATATGAACAATAGATTTTAAAATTGGCTCAATAAAATAAAAATATATTACACCCCCAAATTACCCACCTAAATTTTAATATTAGGATAACCATTTATACACTTAGTTAGGGGGTATACATGGGCCGGACCACACCGGGTTTGGCTTAACCTAGACCCGACCTGAAATATAAACCGGGCCTAATTTTTAGACCCTAATTCGATTCTAGACCCGATGAAAACCAGGTCTTTAGCATATAAAAATCACCTAATCTCCAACCATTATTTCACAATTCACATAGTAAAATTCACTTAAAAAAATATAACAAGAACCAACCCTTGTCTAAAATTAAAGCATAACCATAATCAATACTAATATTGTATAATAACATCAAATATTTAAATCAATACAAATAACACAATATTATACATTAGTCTAAAGTCTTATACATTTTAAACATAAAACATTAACTTATAATTTTATAATGACTAATAACAAAAAATATTAAGGTTTACAATATTTAAATTCCACATAAGAATAGTCATCATCCATCACTAATAACACAATATTAATTGTGTATGATGACCGGACCGAGTTCGAGTGACCCGAGTTATGACCCGGACTCAATCCGAAATAATGACCGGATCTATTTTTGAGACCCTTACCCGGCCCTAGACCCGATAAAATCATACTAAATTAGCCTCTAAAGTGTTCAGAATCGGGCCGGATCTTTGGACCGGGCCGAACTATATACATCCCTATACTTAGTAAATTGAACATCTGATATATCTGTTATTCATATTATTTAATATTTTTATTGTCTACTTATATTTTTTTTCTAATATATTGTACAAAAATTAAATAGAAGGAAAGTTTTGAAATAATCCTATAACAATCCTTTAAAAGAAGGTTTATTCAGTAGTGGAATATGTTATGTGGCATCCTCTAGATTTTTTCAAATTTTTTATGTACGATCATTATTACAATAACACTCATGATCAAATCATCCTCATTTTACTACTCTTCTGAATATCGTGTCTACTTTTCTTATCATTCTTTACAGCTTTATTTACATGTACATATCTGAAATTTCAAATTTCGAATTCAAAATCAATTAAAAAGGGGATTCATTCCCAATTTTCCATCATCTGTGTTCTCCATCCTCTGTTTCCTTTCTTCTCTCTTCCTCCTCTTCTTCATCGATTCTTCTCCTTCATCATCCGTTCGTCCTCTTTTTTTCTTCCCTTTTTCCGTTCGTTTCTTCTTCCTATTCCTAATCTAAATTGGAGATGGAGAAAGTTTATGTACTCACCAAGGCAGAGGATGTCATTGTACCTGATGGCTCTAAGGAGTCGTCACGGTGGAGCAACGCCAGCGATGGTGGTAGGGTTACGGCGGTGGATGAGGAGCCGATTGCTATGGTGGTGCACGATGGTATGGCGTGGTCGTCCCTGTGGGTGCGGTGGAGTTCGTGGTAATCATCAATGTGTGGTGATGGATACGGAGGAGGAAGCGGCGGAAGAAAGCATATAGCTGGAAAGTACTGAGTCGCGGCCATAGGGAGCACATGTAGTAAGAGCACAGCAGCGACGACCAGAACAGAGCCGTGAGATCTAATCGGCGTTCAGAACAGATTTGCATGGTTGTTATTTTTTTGTTTTAATTAATTAATTAGATAAATTATGTAAATGATTATTATTTGCTTAATCTACAAATTTTATTGTTTGAAAATTTAAATTTTGAATTGAAAATTAATTTGAAAAAAAAATCATTTGTATATGTTCATTTTCATTATCCGCACAAATTCTCTTCTCTAGATAAGGATCTAATTAAATAAGAAGCTAATTTATTTCTTTATTTTAATGCAGCCCCCAAATATATATCATCAACATAAAAAGTGCGAATGTATGGACCACTCGCAAATTAACTTTTTCATACTAAGCATAATATGTATTTGTGTGGACTTGGCATTTATACATATATTTTTTTTCCTCTAATTTTGGTTAATTTAATTGTGACTTGATGGCTAAAAGATTGAAAGTCTTAATGTTTATTTTTAAGCTTTTGAATATCACAAATTATATTGCAGGTCAGCAGATAGTACACTAAAATTTTGGGATTTAGAATCCTTTGAAATGAATGGATCTACTAGACAAGAGGTTTCTCATTTATAGTGTCGTGTGATTAATGGTGTTAGCAATAGCGATTATTGGTGGGTTTGGATTCTGCAGTTTCTCTCTTTTAAATGTTCTTATTATGTATCATTTTCTTTTTTCAAGTTCATCCCATGATGTACAAGCACCAAGGTTCTGAAAACCGGACCGAATCGGCCGATTTGACCGGTTTAACTGCGAATCGACAATACATGCGATCCGGTCCTTCTGTATTAACCGGCAGAAAAAAACTGCAAAAAAATCGGTGAACCGATTAAAAACTATCAGGTTGGACCGAACCAGTGACTGGCCGGTTCTTCTAAAAAAGTTAAACGGCGCCGTTTTTAATGGTTCTAAAAAAATTGAAACCCGACCCGCCCGACTCGCCCGGCCCGTTAGCACTCGGAACCCCCTTCTTCCTCATTCCCAAATCGCAGTCTCACACTCTCACTGTCTCTTACTCTCACACCCTACCCTATCCCTCTGAAGCATTCGAAAACCCCAGCCCAGTCGCCACCGCCGTCGCCGGGGTTTGCAGGTCGTGACCGTCACCACCGTCGCGTGGTCTCTTCCCCAGTTCGCCCGTTCATTCATCTCAGCCTAGCCCCTTCTGAAGCATTCCCAGGCTCCCAGCGTCCCCGTGGTCCTCTAGCTGCCATTGCCGTCGCCTGCTCCTCAGCACCGCCGCTTCGTCTTCGCTGGCCTCTCCCTTCGTCGTGGCTGGTCTTAGCTTCGTCAGCACCCAGGTGAGTGAATCCTCTGTTTCATCTTCTCTGTTTCAACTTTCAAGCTTTCATCCTCAGCGGCGGACCTCTGTGCCGCTGCACCCCTCTCCGCCTCGCCTTCACCTTCCTCCCCCCATTCTTCTTCTGCAACGCAGGTTCTACCCCCATGCTCCCTACCCTGTTCCCTTTTTACTGCCTTATTTTACTTGCTTTCAATTCTGTTCTGGATTTTTGTTCGAGTCACTAGGAGGCTTTAGGTTAGCTGACTTCTATTTTCTGGTTTGAATGTTGTTGTTGACTGGCTGAGTATTTTGGATTTTTCTGGATTGAATGCTGCAATGTCTGAACTGTGAATGCTGCTGTGATTGAACTGTGACTGCTGTTTCTATATTCTGCACATAACCTGCCTGATGAAATGCCTGAATGGAATTTTTTATTTATTTTTTTGATTTGATTATGCACCTTAATGTAATTTTTGCTGCAACACCAAACTGAGCTTGGAATATGCCACTGTGGTTGTTTTGTTTGGCGTTACCTTATTCTTGCATATTTTCCTTTGGCATGATAATCTCCTGAGATATGTACCTGTTAAACTCTAAAGTAGTTTTAAACTTACAAACTTTGAAATCTGTTTACTGTATTTTTCAACAGTACATACAATGTTTGTTTGGGGAATTGACTATAATATTTCAGCAGTATCCACTCAATTTTTAAGATTTATATTAGACTATAATTATATTTTAGAATGTGTATTTATAATTTATTTATTATTTCTATTCTAAAATGGTTTTTTCGGTTGAACTACCGGTTGGACCGGTTAGACCAGTAAACCAGTGAACCAGTGATTAGAACGGTTTGATAACCGGTTCGGTTTTCTGAACCTTGACAAGCACACATATAGTGGAGGTCATGGTTCTCTATGAATTTTGGTAGATATTTTTGCTTAATGTTTCCTTTATAGTTCCTTTTTGATATGTTGATTTTACTAAAATTATTTGAGATCTTATTTCTAACAACCAGAACTTACTAACAATAGAAATGGGCACGTTAACAGACAGCAAAGCTACAAAGGCTTCTCCATAGTGCAATATGAAGACAAGATCCATGGGTGTGAAGAATTCACTAAGAAAACTATTAGAAGGAATCACAAATAAGTGGTAATTCATTTTCCCAATTAATCTACTGATAGTTGTCATTTACTTATGGGGTTTTTGTTGGTTTGTTCGGTATTTTTTGGTTTGTTCTTTTGTTATTTAGTTATTTCAGCAGGAATTTACTATTAATTATTAAGTGACGAGTAATTATAAAAAATTATAATAAATAATAAATATTCTTATTTCATTGATATTCTTATATAAATAACACTCATTATTTGTTCCTCTCTAAAAGAAGGTGGTCAAGATGATAAATATGTATCTTCATGCTTTTCATGCTAAGACGTTTAGCTTCTTTCTTTAATTTTTTTTCCAGGCAAAAAAGAAGGTGGAACTCTCGGAGTCCAGGATCTGGCATATCTTCTTGCAACAGCCAACTTTATGGGATCTCCAAGCTCCCATTTAGATCTGTGGTACTCTAACTTCTTACAATCCCTGATTTTACTGCTTTCTTTATTAATAACAGGTGAATATATACACTTTTGTGCATTCCTTACTCTATTGCTTTCTTTGTTGCAATTCCTTTTGTTTCGGTCTTCTTCCTTTCTTTTTAGAGTTGGCATTTGATTGATGGGTTATTGCGTTTATTTTTTATTTTTATTTTTTTAATAGTGGTTTTATATTGTTTTAATTTGAGAGTGACATTACTATTATATTTTTCAATATATTTTTTAAGCATATTTTAAAATTTTGATTTTCATTTCATATAACTTCTCTATAATCTTATTTTACCAATACATTATAGACTAAGATTCTTAATACCCCTCCTTTTGAAACTCCATTTTTCTTTTGTTATCTTTTTCTTAGGCGTTAGTATGAGATTGGGTTCTATTTTGATGTGAAGTATTTCAAGCACATCGCTTGATAGTAAATTTGATGATGTTGATAAGTTCCTTTCTGCATTCACATGGATTGATGAGAATGAACATTAAACCTATATCTACATTAATTTGAATAAACAAGTAACTGAGTAAGTTTCCATGAGATTCCTTAGTGGTGTCACTTTGTGTATATTCTATTATGTTGTCATTAATTATTCATTTTAATTATGCTTGTCTAAATATTTTATATCTGATTTGGTTAGTAAGCATGGTTCCAAGACTTTAAATGTCCTCATGAAGGAACCGTAGATCATTCTAGATTATCAAGGGGAAAAAAAGAAGAAAAATTGCTTTCTTTAGTGTGCATGCAAGAAATCTTTTGATATCTCATTCATACATAAGCAAGATCCTACTTTTTAAGGAGGAAAAGAAAACAGAACGAAGAACAAATAAAACACAGAATTTGACCATCTTTAGTTTCTTTTTCCTCACTTGAGAGCAGATGCATGAAACAGGACATAGTTAAACTTATTAATAAAATTAACAGATCCTCCATTACCATTCAGTTTATTAATAAGATTTGAAGAATTACAAATGGGGCCACTATTTTATCTGTGGGTGACTTTTTTCTGGTTTGTTTCCTTTTTAGATTAATGGTATGTATCAATTGCTTTGCAACATTAGTATTTGATATTCTTCTTTCAGTGGTTATGTTTTAGTTCGATGAGGTGGATTTGACTGGCACAAAGTTTGAATATTTATGGTTTGGAGTGAATATTTATGATTTGTTGACATGGTGATTTGTCTCTTTATCTTGAAAATTTATATGTTTGACAAATATTTGCATTTAAATCTTTTTTACAATTTTTCTTTCGAAATCCTCTGTTCCTATAGAATTAAGATAGTTCTTTCTTAGACTCTTTCATTTATGAGAATCTATTATTCTACATAATGAGAGTTTAGAGATTAACTATTTTACATTGCGTGCATTGTGCATCCTGTTTTCTAGAAAAATAACTATTTATATTTCTTAAATGATTTAGGGCTATGAAGTTCTCAAAAAACTTGCTTATGTGACTGATAAATTTGATAGGAAATTCCTTGAGCAATTACGTGAGTAAGAAAATTTAGTACTTCGTTGTACTTAATATTCCATGCTCTTTTTTTCCTTTGTACTTAGTGTTCAATGCTTTTTTTCTTTTTCATTTTCGTTGATGTGCCTTCTCCTGCTTAGTTGCTTTTCAAAGCGTTGGATACTTATTTGTCTATATATTATGACTTAATTTTTTCTTTTTGAGGGATATAAGTTTGCTTTAAAATATTGGGTTGCCATTGTTTAATTGAGTTCTTTGTTTATTACAGAGAATTCTGCACCACAATTCCTAATGATTTTAGATTCAGAAAAATTAAGCTCTCTCTCCCATATGTTTTTTATCCACTTAGTCATTTATCAATTTATTCTATGGTTGAAATCATAATTGTGAATTTCTGACACCTGATAGTGGATTTTGTACACTTTATTCTCCAATTGGTTTCCTTTTATATTAATGGTATGTATCAATTGCTTCGCAACATTAGTGTTTGATATTCTTCTTTCAGTTATGTTTTAGTTGGATGAAGTGGATCTGGCTGGTGCAAAGTTTGAATATTTATGGTTTGGAGTGAATATTTATTTTTTTTAAAAAAAAATCATGAAGCTTTTTATCTTTTGCTGCTTTAGCTTTCATTATTGTATATTCATGCTCTAACTACACAAGCTATATATCTTTTCCAGCTAATTTTTTGTCGAGATAGTAAATTGTCTCTTATCTTGAAAAATTTATGTTTGGCAAATATATGCATTTAAACCATTTTTTCAATTTTTCTTTTGAAAGCCTCTGTTCCTATAGAATTAAGATAATTCTTTTTTAGACTCTTCTATTTATGTGAACCTATTATTCTACATAATGAGAGTTTAGAGATCAACCATTTTGCATTCCGTGTAATGTGCATCCTTTTCTCTAAAAAAATAGCTATTCATATTTCTTAAATGACTGAGTTATGAAGTTTTCAAAAAACTTGGTTATGTGATATATAATATTCTGTGCTCTTTTGAATGTATATAATTGTATTTTTTTATTATCATTATTATTTTGACTGCTGTTCTATTAATGTATATTTATAATTTTACATGACTTTTGTGGTATTATGTAGTATATGAAGTTGGTGACAGTGTCATTGCAATGTTAGGTGATCTTAATAGTAGGAAATGGCTTTTCCTCTCTGATGTGTGTTATTATCTATGAAACGATGACTATTAACAAGCTTTAGGGGTCAAATATATGAGTCTATATTTGTCGAAGCATGTTTTTACACACAGACAACTTTATGTTGCTCTTTCAAAAGTAAAATTCAAAATCAAGATTAAGGGTATTAGTTTAGAATAATCATTCAAGGCAAAAGATATAAATGTTGTTTGTAGACAAATTTAGTTGATTATGTATAATTTTAAATTTTATTTAATATGTAATTTTAGATATTTATATTCTTCTATAAGTTTGTTACTTCTTTGTAGAAATTATTTTTGGATACTTATTCACTTTAGTTTACAATTTTTCTATCATGAATTTATTGTAATTAAACGATAATCTTAATTTTCATTTATATGTTTTTACAATTTTCTTAAAAGTAAAATTAGATATTTTATTCTTATGATTTAATTTAAAATAAAAAATTATATTTAATTAGTTATTCTAACAATAGCTTAATATTAACTGATTTTTATTAAACTTAGCATATCTATGCATCGCTTAATGTTATCGATTTTAGAGACAAAATGGTGAGGAGTGCATGAAGGCATGAACATTAGGAGATTATCACAGGGCTGAACTAATTCTAAAAGTAGAGTGGTGATGTTGAATTTTTCTTTTTTTAATTGATTTGAATACTAAATTCTAAATAATAGTTGAAAGACTTATTTTTTTAATATATTTTTATATAAATTGATCATTCCATTGTTAAAAATTTAAAAAATAAAAAAATAATTTACATCACTATAATTTTTTTATATTTAATAATAGAATTTAGATTATACAAATTTTAAAACTAAATACTTGGAGTTTAAAAGAAAAAATAAATTGGCTGAGGATATTATAAAATACATTTAAAGAGAATATTTTTTTAAATTTTTAATAATCTATTTATCATTATAAAATTACGTAAATTAAATTATTATAAAAAATAATTTATATATATATATTAGTTAATAGTGTTTTATTATTTAAATTAATTAAATACTAATTTTTTTCCTTTCAATTTTAATTAACATATATGATATATTTAATATCTTTTCATTATTTTTGTGCCATTCCCGTGCATCGCATGGGTCAGTGCACTAGTAACTTATTATTATTCGGTTACGGGTTATCCCCTTATAACTTGAGCTACAGGAATTTCTGTGAATAAAGTCAATAAACCATTAACGTATCTATATTTATCAAAAGCGGCTCTTTCAAGGCATGAAAATAACACAATTTTATTATTATATATTGTTATTTTATTTATATAAATAAATTAAAATATTAAAAAATTAGAAATAAATTAGATTATTATACTATTAAAAAAAGTAAAAATTTAAGTAAAATTGATATCTGAAAATGATAAAAATTTAATTAAATTAATTAACTCTCAAATATTAAACTCATGTAAAGTGAATTGCACCAAAATTTTTGCCATAAAAAAAAATGTAGAAGGAGTTGGATGAAATCGTGATTCAGGAGTTGGCATGGTGCTTAACATTGCATGGGAGTTATGACGTGGCATCTCATAGTGCTCACACGTGTCAAACCCTTCTATATATTTTTTTAAAAAAAAAACCAATATCAATCTTGATTGTGAATTTCGGTGCTTCCATAATCCATACATACGACATGCTACTGATAAGAGTTATATAGAAAAAAGAACGAACCGCATCAACAAGAAGAAGGAGAAGGAGAAGAAGAAGAAGAAGCAGAAACGGCGTCGTATAGATACGTAGAGGGTGGTTGTTATGGCTACAAAGCTAAAGTATCTGTCTTCCATTGCAGAGGACGTTCTTAAGAGATGTGCACAGTAATATATTCTTCCTTACCAATGCATTTGTTATCAAAATTCAACTTCATATATCATATCATTGAAAAATGCTACACATACACTTGCATTCGAGGAATTGTTGACAAGAATTTGTTGATGAAATGACACGGCCACACATGTGGAATATTACTTTGTTTGTCATCTTTATCTATATATGAATTTTTATCAATTTCTTCTTCGGGGAAATGATACTATTTGTATCCAATTTAATATTTGCCCATTGAAGATTGATAAATGGATGTGACATTACATCACTGAAATGTTCGTTTATTCCAATTTTTGCTTAATAATATAATTGGAGTTTTAATTGTTATGCACTAACACTATCATCCAATTGTATAGTTATATGAATTTGGATGATCATTTACGTAGTTAATTTAAAATCAAAACATAATGAATGTATAATATTAAAATCAAATTTTACTTATATTTAATGCAAAACTGTTTTTCGTAGTTAATAACATAATGCAAAACTGTTTTACACACGTATCAAAATTAGATTTTACTTATATTTAATGAATGTTAATTTAATTTTGATACACTATTTGTAATTGGATGACATTGTATAATATTTAGTTACTGCTGCTGCTGTTTTTGATTAGGAAACTAGAAATTCCAGTAGAGGGATTGGTGGAAGAATTTGAATCAGGATGGAACCCGGATGAGGGAGACTACTGCAAAAAATTAGTAGAATTTTGCAGTACCAAGACTCTATGTCAAAAACTGTGCCAGGATGGCATACAGGAAAAGATCAACGATGGCTCATTTAGCAGGTTGACCTATGATATGATGCTTGCTTGGGAGAGACCTAGATACTATGATGAAGACGGCACGGTATACATATCAGGACTAAATTTACAGTTATTTGAATCGGGGTTAATTTATACTATACTAAGTTTTGAAACATGAATGCATTTTATTCAAATCAGGACTTTGGTGAATATGTCAATTTGAATATTTGGTGATGATATCTTGAAGATTACCTTGCATCTTAGTTTTCTTTATGAAAAACAATATCGAATGCTGAAATTCAATCTTAGTTTCTCTAACTTGACAAAATTTGCCTATTGGTGGAATTTACTTGGCATTGATCTTTCTTTCATCACATGCATGAAGACATAAGTTATTTTCTATTAGTTCCATTACTTCGCATCTCAAAGGAAGTACTTTACTGGGGAAATCAAAATTTCCCCTTTTCGAACTTATGGCTGCAAAGCATTCGTGCTGGTTTGAGATGATAAGTTATAGCTTCATCTTCAATATTGATCAAAGAGTCTTTCTAAAACATTTAAAATTGAAGTTCTGATGAGCCTTTGGCATTTAGTTTTGTTCCTAAATATTTTGTAATGTAGAGAAATATGAATATATGATAAATGAAATTTTGCATGGTAATCAAAGTAAGCTTGATTAAAAAAATGGTCCGAACAAAGATATGGTCTGGCTTGATCTCAATTTCAGCTTTGTCCCCTATTATATATATGAGATGTGAACTATAGTTTTGCTTTTTGTCATCCCCTGTAATTTAATCAGATTAGAGGATAATGTTAGCCTTTTGAGGTTTTCAGGAATCTGTAGCAAAGGAGCACGAAGAAAGGATAGCTCGAAAAGCCACTCAAGAACAGGAAGATATCCCTCTTTTTTATTCAGACATCATGCCTCTACTTGTAAGAGTGTTTCCTTCTCATTTTTCATGGTACTACAGAACATAGATGGTTTTTACTTCCTTTCTTTGTTGTTTCAATTGTGAGGTTCAATTCCAGCCATGAGAAGCTCGTCTTCTTGATGCAATTGTCAGTTGAAAATTCTGTTTAGAACATGGACCAGATTTGTTTAGTACATAGGAACATTTATGATTATAGGTTTCTGATTGTACTTGATGCATTTTCTTTTCCAGGTTACTAATGAGGCCAGTGTCGGAGAAGATGCATTTGTGTGGATGGGATCACAATTTCCATTAGTAGCAGATGTTGCAAATGGAAGGTTTACTTTTGAAACTCTAACAGCACCAACAGGCCTCCGACTACACCATCCGGCATACGATATATTCTTAAAAAATATGGACAAGTAGGTGACTACCTTGGTATATATAGTATATGAACATTTGGCATAGAAGTTTCTAGTGGACATATAAATGATTTGATAGTTGTAGTCTATTGATTTGTAAAGATATTTGGAGTTTTGAAAACATACTTATTGTCTGTGATTCCCGATTCCTCAGGTGCATACAGCATTTGCAGAATCAGACAAAGCCAAATGGTGTGGAACTGGCCGATGACGAATACATATTACATGTCGAAGGAACAGCAAGCTCCCAGAGAGTCGTTCGCCACATTGGGACGACAAGTTGGCCTGGTCTGCAGTTTGGTTTATCTGACTATTCCTTCCAATATTAAAATGGAAATCTTAGTAAATTAATCCGTTCATGTTGCTTTGATTTTAATTGCCAGGTAGGCTTACACTGACCAACTATGCTCTTTACTTCGAAGCCTCGGGAATAATAAATTACGAAGATGCTATAAAAATGGACCTCTCCAAGGATGTCGAGCAGAGTGTAAAACCAGCTGCCACAGGTCCCTGGGGAGCTCAACTTTTCGACAAGGCCATAATCTATGAATCATCTGATTCGTAAGTGCATCAACATAATCCTTTGGAGATATTCTTGTTGAAAAGGAAAATGCTTACATATTAAGTATGAGACATTGTCATCTGGCATCTTGTCCACCTTTGGATGGGTTGCGAGTCGGCATAGTGTGTCGAAGTTGATATGTACACATAACTAATCTTCACTTATGTCATTGATATGAAGAAATTTCTTCTGAATTTTCTAGATCAGAGGAGATTGTACTAGAGTTTCCAGAACTCACAAGTTCCACGAGGCGCGAACATTGGCTAGCACTGATAAGGGAAATAATGTTTCTCCACCAGTTTTTATCGAAGTACAATATCAATGGTCCAATCCAAGCATGGGAGATTCATGCAAGGACAATATTGGGAATCATAAGGCTTCATGCAGCCAGAGAAATGCTAAGAATATCACCACCTGTCCCAACGAAGTTCCTAATATTCTCCTTATACAACGAGCTGCCAAAGGGAGATTATGTTCTCGAAGAATTCGCAGATAGCCTCAAGAAGGTCAATAGTGCACACTCGTGTAGCGCAAGCTCAATCCTTAGAATTATGAACATGTATAGGTCCATACCTTCTGATGAAATAGTAGAGAAGCCAATTCAAGAAGTTGAAAGTAGCACGAGTGCTTTAGAAGATAGTCCTTCCTTGAAGACAGCTATCAAACAATCAAGGAAGGAAGAAAAGGAAGTTCTCATCGCGAAAGCTACCACTGAAGAATTAAAGGATGATGGTGTCATCGACAGCATTATGGTTCTTACAGTAAGCATCCTCAACTATCCATATATGTTTTGTAGTTGAAAGCATTGTTTACTCTGATTTAACTTTATTTTATAGGAACTATTAAAACCACTCAAACATGTAGTCCCATGGGTTCAAGGAATCTTCGCTTGGGAAAGGCCAATAAATACTGTTGCTGTTCTTGTTCTATCTCTCATAATCACTTATATGTAAGTTCTCTTACCCTTTGTTCTTCACTCTTATGCATCTTTGCTTGTATACCCTTCAAACTGTTGGGTACTTAAATATTTTCGTTCACCATGTGTAAATACTAGGACAGTGTGTCGATAGTTTGACATATTTGACTAAAGTGCTTAACATAACCCATGTCCACATCTTAGCTATCATCTTCACGTGAAGATGGCACCTTTTTCTTTTGGCATACAAGAAAGGATTTAACATGATGTAGACCTTGCAGGGAGTGGGTTGGTAAGGCAATCGCATGTTTCTTGATATGGGTGATAGTAAAGATGCTTGAGGCAAGAAAAAACAGGATATGCGAGAAGCGCAAAGAGATAGTAATAAGTAGAACAAGTATGGCTTCAGATCAGTCCACGGTGGAGAGCATTGTCTCAGCCCAGCATGGATTGTATACTGTTCATGAGATCATGCAGATAGCTAATATAGCAATGCTAAAGATATGGTCAATACTTATTTACAAGGCAGATAAGGTACTTCCTTCCTTCAATATTTTTTGGCTTTTTAATATTTGTACCAAAACTTTTTGGTTATAGATAAATTGTGTATGGGCGTATTTGTTGGTTCTAGTAAATAGTACTGAGTGCTTGTTCTTATTGGCAGCATGCAAATGTAGTGATGGTGGCAATGAGTGGTTTGGCATTCTTACTGGCAGTGATTCCATTTAAGTACTTCCTAATGGGAATCATTCTGCAAACCTTTGCCACATCGTTGAAGAGAGTTAAGCTGCCGCCGCCACCGTCATCGTCTCCTGGAACAGGGAACAGACGCTTAAGGGAATGGTGGGACTCAATTCCAATTGTTTCTGTTCGTGTAGTAGACAATGCTCTTGATGAATAGGTCCTTTTCGCTTTAGTAGCTTACAAGATTGTATATATTATGAGTTGTAATATAATACATGTAATAAAAACTTGGTCAAAGGTACAATAGAGTATTTACGTTGGTATAATAGATGGAATATAGCATACAGAAACATGACAATATAATGCATGGAACTTACATATATATCAAGGAAGTTACACTGCAGAGTTCAATATGCATTTCTTGTGTTATAGTGTTTCAAATTCTAGTCTATATAAGAGAATAATGGAAGACTGGAGCGTAGAGGGTTTTGTTATTGCTTGTTTTTTATATTTTATATAAGTGATTAATTTAGTAATTAATTTTTTATGTATATGATTAATTTTTTGCGTGTATTTTGTCTAATTATAAATATTAGACCCTGTAATGGTTTGGATTCCATTCTAGCAAAGTTTGGGTATTAGTGTGTAGTTGCATTGTTTACCTCAACATCCAAAATTAAGATCCTCAATTATTGTCAGAAAAGTCCGCTGCAGGTGCCATTAATAAATGTAGGAAATGGAACTCAGATAATAATAAGCAATCTCAGACTCTTCCCAGAGCAGGGGTAGATTCAAATCTTACCTGAGGGGTGAGATGTTTAAAATCGACACGATACGGATACGTCGATACGTTTTTATAAAAAAATTATATACGACACGTTTAAGATACGTTGTGAATTAAAATTTAAATAATATATTAAATTAATAAAATAGCATATTGTAGATATAATAATAAATATAATTGCATAAAAAGTTATGCAATTATTAAAAAAATAAAAAATTTTAATTTATTCTTGCCATCTCGCTAACAAAAAATGTATCAATTTTTTCTCTTCCAAGTCCATCATCTGTAAATACCACAGCTTCCATCATCTGTTAACACCACGCACCACACAATGTAGTTCTTCAGTTCGTCTTCAACCTCTGTATTTTCTATTCTTCTTCTTCTTCAATATAACACAGAGAACCAAAAATGGCTAAGCTAGTGAGTAAGTAAGCTACCAAAGACAAACAGTAAATAGATTTATGTTTTGATTTATTAATTATTTTATTTTTAAATTTAAATTTTGATTTGTTTTAATTTTAAAATATTTTAAAATTAGAAAGAAAAAATTGGTTAATCGGGCCGTAAAATCACAAAATCAATTGAAGATTTGCAATCCAGCAGAAAGATCCGTCTCATGAACATCTGAATCGGTTTGGATTCGTGACCGCTCTACCAAAATTCTGCACCGCAAGAAGACACGCCGCCAATACGCTTGTTTAAAGTATCCACCGCGTTGGCATCGGATTCGTATCCGACACGGATACGCCGGTACCATGAGAGAATTCGTGCTTCATAGTTAAAATTTCAATTTCTAAGAAAATATTTTCTCAGTCAAGAGAAATTTTATTTTATTAGTCACTTAAACAAGAGTCCATAAAAAGAAAGAAGAGTGTTAGGACAATAAATTTTGTAATTTGTAATCATTAATTAGTTATTATTAATATTTTTAATGGTATGAAATTACATTTAATAGTATAAGATTACTTATTTTTCTTTTATTGGTTAAGAGTTGATCAAATTTTAATACAATTGCTGCTCCATAGACTTAATCACAAGGAAATGCACTCTAAGCCTACATCTTCTTAATTTAAGAAAAAAAATCACCATTCAACTATATAATACAGGGAGTGATAAAAATGCCATTTTCATATGAGAAAGTATAAGGAGTCAATTGAGTATCTATATAATGTGTATAATAGGGATATAGGGATGTTCGATTCAATAGGATATCAGATATTTATTATCCTTGATATCCGGATGGTTATTTTGGATAGTATGGATGTATTATATTTGAGAAATTAGTAATATTTTACTCTGGATATTCATTTTTTAATTCATATTGGGCCAAATAAATAGTCTATTGTACACATTATACAAATAATCTATTGAATTTCTAGCGGAATTCTTTTCATATTGATAATATTACTCTCTTCATGACAATCTCTTCCTTTGAAAACATCTCCTATTCTAATTTTTTAAATAATAATAATAATAATAATAATAATAATAATAATAATAAATGATTAAAAATTTGAAAGTTCGGGAAAATAATAACTTGAACAAAATTCACACGCTAATATTGTAAGTAGAATTTGATTATAATATAACTTTCTCCCAAACAAAAATTTTTTTGAAATGATTAGTTTGAAGATATTATTTTTGTGTTTGAGAACTAAATTTTAACAATTATTTATTTATGTATACAATAAAAAAATTATTAGAAAAATATATAGTTTTGATTTTTGTTGATTCTCAAATTTTTTAATCAATAACAATAACAATAATAATAATGATATTATTATTGTTGTTGCTGTTGCTTTGCATATATTTAAAGAAGGAAATAAAAAATTGAGTGTAATTTTGGCAAGAGATAAGAAAATATAATTAAAATTAAGAGAAAGTATCATTATATTTATTTTTTTGTTTTAAAATATCAAATCAATAAAAGCTTAAAATCTAAGAGCTCTTATGCATATTTGTATGTGCCTTTTTATCCTTAATTATTTATCTAGAAAATAGACTTATATATGTTATATCATAACTTCTGAAGGTAATTTTGCTTTGCTTGAATTTTGATTTCGCCCTCAACATTTTGCGTCAATTAAGTTTGTATCAATATTTTAATTTGGAGAATACATATGTCTTCTAAAAAAATTCGACCAAGAGACTTAATGATAGATGCTCGACACAGTGAAATAAAAATAATTAAATTGTATTAACTATGGAAAAGTTTACAAACAAAAAATGTTTCAAAAACTGAGAGAAATAGATTACGTTCTGATTTGAAATGAAATTTAAAACTGAAACGCTGGAAAATAAATGAATTGAAGAGTAAAAACTGAAAAAGAAAACAATAATGAAATGAAGAACAACGAAAACGAAGATAAATTAAATTGCTTCCACCATTCCGAGCCATATGCACTTCATGATTTTTCAATGTGACATAGGGGTTCTTCAGAGAGTTTTAATGTCATGGTGAATAGTAAAATAAAAGTCTCCATTTGACCTTCAGATCCCCTATTTATAAATGGGTTTCTTAGTTCAAAATAGTTTTTTTTAAGTGATCAAGTATGACCATCCACATTCGGCTAATTTTTTTTTGATATGAGACTAAGTTTGGTGTAATGCTGGCTTATGGAATTTGGGGGAGTTTTACATCGTTATGACGGCGTTCAGGTGAAGGGAAGAAATCGGACAGTCCGATTTATTGCAGTTGAAAGGGAACACAAATCGGACCGTCCGATTTGTGGTTTATGGAAGGCAGTGCATGGAAATCGGACCCACCGATTTCATGCTTTACATTCAAATTTTTTTGGGTCCAAAGAAATCGGACCAAGCGATTTCTTTACAAGTCATAAAATCGGACCCAGCGATTTTCAAACCATCACACTTGCGTAAAGCACCATGTACTCTCATACTCATGTGATACTCCATCTTCTTTCCAATATGAAAAATAAAAAAGTGTCCACATTCTCGAACAGTTCTTTCTATCTTGGGAATTGATTACTTCCTTGGATATTAAACTCTTTTAAGTCCACGTTCTTAGAAATGGTTTGTTTTTTTTTAAGGGTTAAATACTTTTTTCGTTCCTAAAGTATAGAGTAAAAATTAAATTCGTCTCGAACCTTTTTTTTGTTATTAAAATTATCTTCAATGTTTAGAAATGCTTTAAAATCGTCCTACCCTCCATTAAACAAAATTTTTGGATAATTTTGTCCTTTTAGTTGTTACTGGTAGTTGAGCTTTTAATGAATAAACTATATTTATTTATTTATTTATTTATTTTCATAACTGGTTGGACAGGGTTGGGATTAAATCAGACTCTCACCCCCCAACCAGCAGCTTCTAGGGTTCGCGAAGGTGGGTGGAGTCATGGCTACCGAGAGCTTACGGTCATCTCGGAGTCGATCGTCTGCGCAGAAGAGGGAGCTTCTTTGTGGACACGATAAGAGACTCGTGCTAAGAATTTCTGGAACGAAGAACAACCCTGTGCGACGATTTTGGGGCTATGTCTACTATGAGGTTCGTTTTTTAATTTTTTTTCGTGAATGATGGCAATATTTTGTTTGTTATGGGTAGTGACTCTGGTGAGTTGTTGTAGATTAAAGAAGAGTGTGAGTTCTTCCGATGGACAGACCCAGAAGCAGAGGCTGAAGATCCGCTGGTTGCAAGGATGAAGAAGAAAGTTGCGGCCCTGAAAGCAAAAGTGAGGGACATTGAGTGGAAGTTTAAGGTTGCTGCAGCGTTGGGCACGGTTGGATGGGTTGGTTTATTTCTCTTCTGGTTGCAGATTTGGTTGAATCAGAGGCAGGGGCTATCTTGTGTATGACACTGCAGTATGCTTGATGAAATTAGGGGAGAATAAAGGTTTTTTTGCTGTGTTTGAGTGAATATGAGTTTTGTAAATTGAGTTGTATTGCGATGAGTTTGAATGAATCCGTGAATGGACAGAGTGTGTGTTAATGATTTTGGTTTAGGGTGTTGGTGATGAATTATGTGAGTGAACTGTTGTCCTTGTAATTTGACAAAAATTGGAAAGGAAAATATATCTGTTAGCTTGGAATTGATAAAGAAAAGTTGTGTTAATCAATTTTATGTATATGAACTGACATTAAATAGAACCATCAATTCCATTATATGGACCCTGAGCAAAATATTGTCTAGTTAAAGGAAAACAACAATAAAAGATGGATACCTATGAATCCAGAAACCTAGAGCAACTTTGTTCCTATTTATCCCAACCCTATGTGACTGGCCACAAGTATGCTTAAGGTTCATCGACCTAAGCTGCCAACTCTCTTCCTCACTCATTTTTGCTGCATATAACCAAAACGAACAACTCAGCTGACAAACAGCCCTCACTCTAACCAAGTCAAGCTTGGCATACCTAAGTCCCCTTCTTGTTTGCACTGCATACGCTGTTACAATGTCTTTGAATTTCTCCCTTGAAGTATATACAGTTCCAACCTCCCATTTATAACTCGTCATGTCTAACATATTTATGAATCGGATGTCGAGTAGCCTCATCCTTATCATTATCCTGGCTGTCCTCCTTATCTGAACCACCACCAACTCCATAATCCAAATCCACTTCGTCACTATTGAACCCTTCCTCATCACTGAAATCATCGTTCACAACCCCTTTGCCTTTACTATCCGTAGCACCTCTCAGTTCCTCAAACCCACTTTCATCATCGTACTCCTCTTCACTATCTGTAAACTGAACATCATCTGCACTATCAACCTCAACATCAGACGGAATAAACTCCTCATCCTCGCTATCATCGTCACTGTTCGATTCAACCCGTGCATTTTCATACTCTACATCTGGGTTCAATTTATCTCATTCATTAACCTACTCTGCATTGTCCCTTTCCACCTGTTGACCCTGTTCACCTTCATAAATCACCAACTGATTACTAGTATTTTCTTTTGTTCGGCCCTGTTCACCCTGTCCTCCAACATCAATAAACCCTACTTCAGGAAATCCTTCAGCATCCTCAACCTTATGCACCACAAAAAGCTTAACATGACTCCTCAGCTCCGCTATTCTACACATATCAAATGCATCTGTATCACCCGCAAATAATCTCAGATCCTTTTCTAACTATTCAGAACTTGGGTTCTTATACCACAAAGCTGAAATGTTTTTCTTTGTGTACCCAAACTGTCGCACTTTAACATATGCCTCAAATACAGACCAGCAATCACTCTCAACATCTTCAATCAATGTCCTCTGTCTCCCTATATACTCCAATGCCCCATTGTCATATCCAAATCGACCCCTGTGGTAGACAGTCAGGTTAAAGAATCCCATCCCCTAAAACAAAAAACAAAAAACTATAAATCACACCTTATCAGATTTTGTAAACCACCAAAACCCATCACACATTATTAAGTTCATGCTCCACAAAACCGAAACAAATGGTGAATACATACCTGATTCGAGATGACTACACGAGAATGACCTCCTCTCACGCTCTTGCCCACACAATCCAAATGCAGTAACGCTACTCCTCAAGCAACCACGAACCTCTGTTAGGGTATCACTGAAGATGAAAGATCAGTTTTCAAGTATGTAACGTTAATCAGACATTGAAACCGTTTTGCGGGAATAAAAATGAAGCGTCAAAGGCTTTAGGGGCAAAAGTGTCATTAAATTTTGTTTAATGGAGGGGAGGACGATTTTAAAGAATTTATGAGCATTGGGGATAATTTTAATAACAAAAAAAAGGCCCGGGACGAATTTGATTTTCACCCCAGATCTTAGGGACGAAAAAAGTACTTAACCCTTTTTTTAATTAAACACGTTTCAATTATGATCCTTAGAGCATTCAGAATACTTGAATTTCATTTCATTTCATTTCATTTAGGATCTTACTTAATATCACATAAATATTTGTGGGATCATATATCATAAAAATTAATTTAAAATTCAATGTAAAATTCGTTATTCCAATATTTAGTTTTATTTTAATTTAACGTTCTATAAGAAGGTTACAATATTCATTTAATATGTTTAATAGATATACAAATAATAGTATTTTATTATTCTTTTTTAAAATGATACGATATCTCTTTATTAATACTAGTATCATATCAAAAATTGTCTCCAATGCAAGTTTTAATTTCAAATTAGTTCAGTTGTTGTAAAAATCAAAAGTAATACCCAAAAAATGTCTCATTGAAATTGTTCTTATATTCATCATTTTTGGAGTTAAGTCTCAAAGTGATCTCTAAAATTGCACTCAAGCCTCAAAGTAGTCCCTAAACTTAGGGGTGAGTACAGGTCGGTTTGGTTTGGGTTGATGGTAAAATTAGAACCGAACCGATCAAAATGTAATTGGTTCAGTTTGGTTTGGATTTACAATTTTTTATACATGTATCCGAACCAAACCAAACCGATTAAGAACGGATTGGTTCAGTTCGGGTAATTTGGTACCTGTTCCGAGGGTTACCTAAAACTGTGGGTTGATCTCGGACGAGATCTTCTGTGCTGGTCGGTGCTGTTGTGTCCGACTTGGTGATGGTGCTGATCCTATGTCCCCGGAGGGTGGGGGGTACCTGCAAGGGACTCCGATGCTTAAGTTAGCAAGGGTCTTAAGCAGGTATTGAGTAGAATTAGAATATGAGTTATACCTGGGTACTCCAGTGTATTTATAGTGATGAGGTGTGACCTTTTTAGATAAGATAAATTAGTTATCTTATCTTATCTTACCTTCTAAGTGAGGTCAGCTTATCTTCATGGGAACTGCCCTTCTCTCTATAGGCTTGGGCTGCCTTAGGATTTGGGGCGTGTCCCTCTATTTGGGCCCTTCTTTGGGCTTTTCTGGTGACTTGGCCGAGCTCTTTGAAAAGAGGTCAGGTTGTCCTGACCTGAAGAGGTCGGTTGCTTTATCTGTAGAACATCCCGGGTCGGACAGCTTGATCTAGGGTATGAACAGTACCTGATAACTTTAAAATTCATAAAAAAACCAAATTTTTATCTTAAAAATTCAACAAGTACAATAAACATGTAACATCAATAGAAATAATCAAAATATGTTAAACACCAAATACATTAAAAACTAAACTCGTTAAAATCCAAACATATTAATAGTGAATATTCATTGTCTAATAAAAAAGTCATATATAATTTTAATTTTTTTATTTAATTAATATATGATTGGTTTCGCGGGTTGGTTCGGGTTCCGCAATCCCAAAACCGATACCCGAACCAATTACTAACAAAGGCAATCGATTTGGTTCGGATTGGACCCGATTATCCGTTGGTTCCAGAACCAATTTAATTAGTTCGGTTTGGGTTTAGACGGGTAATCGAGTACCCGCTACCCGTGCTCACCCTTAATTTCATCCTTGAAGTTGTATGCCAGGATCGACAGTCATCCTTGTAGCAATGTTCGTCCACCTAGCTCCACTGGAGAGCTGATTTGGACTCCTCTGTGACACGCTGACAAAGAAACGGCTAGCTGACGTGGATGAGTAAACTTTTTTAATTCAATTTAGTCCTTAAATTGAAGTTAAAAAATCCTAATCCCTAAATTTGAATATCACTCTCTGCAGTACCCACTTTCTTCTCATCTTTTCGCTTGTATTCTCTTGTCTTGACTTCTCCATCTTCAAAGCCACACTGTTATGTCTAGCACGAGCAACGCAGCTGGGAGCTCGAACAACTCACGATCTTTTGAAAGCATTATGAGAAGAATGACTAGAAACAGAGATTCGTATTTGCCAAAATGGTGTGGGTGCGGATCAAGACCAGTGTTACGATAGTCAGTGACAGATTTTAACCCAGGAAGACTTTCCTTAGTTGCCCAAACTACATTATAAGTGGTTTTTGTTGTTTGCTGTATTTTTGGATATAAACTTGGTTGATTCACTTTCTTGGGTGCAAACTGTAGGTAAGAGATGGTGTGAGTTGTTTCTGTGGGTAGATAAAATTTTGGAAGAAGATGTGATAACATGTGATGGTAGAACAAGCCCTTCAATTAACAATGAAGAATGAAAGATGAAGATTGCTTGAAAACTTGGAAAGTTAGAGTTTAGAGTTAGGATTCTAAAAATGGGTTGAATTTTGGTGTTTGTATTTATACTGCTGATTATAGTAGCTGTTCTTCTCTTAAAGTTGAATAGGTAATTTGGCCAATGGTATTTGAAAAAAAAAAAATAAATGACATGTTATATGCATGTACTTGTACCTTTCTTTTTGTTTGAAAGAAATGCAAATTAAGTAAAAGACATCATTATGCTTGCATATTTTGAAAATTGGAAAAAAATATAAAATACTAATCCATTTATCAATATTACAATTCTTGTCTATAATATAATGAAACACAGCCAAAATATTGTTCACCAAGAAACATTATTCATCCATGATGTCAAAATTTTCATAATTAAAGCCTTAGAAAGTCATAAAGTCATAGAATCCTAATTAAGATAGTATTAAAATTAAATAATTCAAACAAAATAGATTGACAAAAACACTAATCGTTCTATATACATAATAATTTAAGTCTTCATTTTTTTATTCTGGGTGATGTGGCTCTAGAGTTGGGCACAAACTTCAAGAAGTTTTCAAGCCTTGTAGCCCCTGTGTTGCACATTGCATAAGATTAAGTGAATGATTCTTTGCTGGTGGAGTGCTAGTTGATAGGGTGACAGTAGGTGGGATGCTTGCTGATGAATTGTTACTTCCTGAAGTTGATTTTGTGGCTTTGGAGAACTTCCTTGTGAGAGGGAGTTTTGGTGGCCCAACAGGAGTGGATGAAGCCTCTATCAGCGAAAATATGTAAAATAGTTAGTAAAATTGATAAGAATATGTATTTAATAAAATCAATGTCATTTAATATTGTGAACCTGTTGAGATTCATTAGTTTCTGACAAGGGTGGTTGGCGGACGAAATTGTGATCACTATTCTTTAAGTTGTATGAAATCATTATTGTGGCACCAGTTGTTATCACAACTCCGTTCAACTAACCAGCAAGTGTACTGGGTCGTCCAAGTAATAAACCTTACGTGAGTAAGGGTCGATCCCACAGAGATTGTTGGTATGAAGCAAGCTATGGTCACCTTGTAAATCTCAGTTAGGCAGATTAAATTGGTTTATGGGTTTTCGAAAATAGAAATAAGAGAATAGATTATAAAAGGGATAGAACACTTATGCAGATTCATTGGTGGAAATTTTAGATAAGCGAATGGAGATACTGTATGGCTCAAGGACGCCTGCTCTCCTACTGCTTCAACTCAATCCTTCTTACTCCTTTCCATGGCAAGCTGTATGTAGGGCATCACCATCATCGGTGGCAACTTTCAATCCTCTCGGGAAAATGATCCTATCCGGTTGTCAGTCGCACGGCTAATCGTCTG
>NC_029777.3:85721940-85722407 GCF_000817695.3 Arachis duranensis
CTTATACCACGAAGATTCTGTTGGGGAATCTAAGAGATACACATTCAAGCTCTGTTGCATGTAGAACGGAAGTGGTTGTCAATCACGTGCGTTCATAAGTGAGAATGATAATGATCGTCACTTTCATCATTGCACTCATCATGTTCTTGGGTACGAATGAATATCTTGGAATAAGAATAAGAGAGATTTGAATAAAAGAAAATAGAATTGCATTAATACTTGAGGTACAACAGAGCTCCACACCCTTAATCTATGGTGTGCAGAAACTCCACCGTTAAAAATACATAAGCAAAAGAGGTTCAGGCATTGCCGAATAGCCAGCCCTCTCCATGATCAAGTGACCGAATGATCAAAGACTTAAAGTGGTCAAAAGATGTCTAATACAGTAGTTAAATGTTCTATTTATAATAAACTAGCTCCTAGGGTTTACATGAGTAAGTAATTGATGCATAAATTCACTTCCGGGG
>NC_029777.3:85724292-85724556 GCF_000817695.3 Arachis duranensis
ACTTAAAATATTGCTCGCCCTCGAGCAAGAGAAGAAAGAAGAGAGGAAGAAGAAGAAGAAGAAAATGGAGGTGAGTGAGGGGAGATGGATTCGGCTATATGGGTGGGATTGGGTGGGAAAGAGAAGTTGAATTGTAAAGGTAGGTGGGGTGTATGGGGAGGAGTGGGTAGATGTAGGTGGTGAATGAAAAATAGAAGGGATGACTATGAATGGAAAGAGAGAGGGCGAGGTAGGTGGGGATCCTGTGGGGTCCACAGATCCTGC
>NC_029777.3:85724826-85725119 GCF_000817695.3 Arachis duranensis
GTTCAGCGCCAGAATGGTGCTCTGTTCTGGCGTTGAACGCCGGCCAGATGCATCTTACTGGCGTTGAACGCCAGCCCGTGCGTCCTCCAGGGTGAAAATTTTTTTCTTCTGTTTTTGACTCTGTTTTTATTTTTTTGATTTTTTTCGTGACTCCTCATGATCATGTACCTAATTAAACACAAAAATAACAAAGAGACAAAATAAAATAAAATTAGATAAATAAAATTGGGTTGCCTCCCAACAAGCGCTTCTTTAATGTCAATAGCTTGACAGTGGCTCTCATGGAGCCACAA
>NC_029777.3:85729820-85739474 GCF_000817695.3 Arachis duranensis
AAGTAAAAGGTTCAGGCATGGCCGAATGGCCAGCCCCCTGAAACATGCTCAATGGCCTCCTAAGATGAAGAATAATACAAAACTGAGACCAAAGATGAGACGTGGTCAAAAAGACATCTAATACAATAGTTAAATGTTCTATTTATAATAAACTAGCTCCTAGGGTTTACATGAGTAAGTAATTGATGCATAAATTCACTTCCGGGGCCCACTTGGTGTATGTTTGGGCTGAGCTTGATCAATCCACGAGCTGAGGCTTCTCTTGGAGTTGAACTCCAAGTTATGACGTGTTTTGGGCGTTCAACTCCGGATCATGACGTTTTTCTGGCGTTTAACTCCTGACAGCAGCATGTACTTGGCGTTCAACGCCAAGTTACATCGTCGATCTTCGAATAAAGTATGGACTATTATATATTGCTGGAAAGCCCTGGATGTCTACTTTCCAACGCCGTTGAGAGCGCGCCAATTGGAGTTTTGTAGCTCCAGAAAATCCATTTCGAGTGCAGGGAGGTCAGATTCCAACAGCATCAGCAGTACTTTTGTCAGCCTTCTTCAGAGTTTTGCTCAAATCCCTCAATTTCAGCCAGAATTTACCTGAAATCACAGAAAAACACACAAACTCATAGTAAAGCCCAGAAATGTGAATTTATCATAAAAACTAATGAAAACATCCCTAAAAGTAGCTTGAACTTACTAAAAACTATATAAAAACAATGCCAAAAAGCGTATAAATTATCCGCTCATCAGTGGTTGACTAAGTTCAAGCTAGATTTCAGTCTGAGGTTGTGGAATAAGGGTGGCTTCACCACTATTTATCGGTCAAACTGTAGTAGAATTGTTGGCTTGACCTTCACCACCATTAGTAGTAGTAGTCTTTGCAGCAGCAATAGCCTCTTTATCAGCAGCTCTTTTTGCACAATTTTTGTTGGTGTGTCATGCTTCACCACAATAACGACAGTAACTTTTTTAACAAATTCTTTTTAGCTTGGTCCTCTGCTTCTTACTCCTACTTGGCTCCTCATTTGTATCATTTTTCTTCTTTTTTTAATTGGCTCTGCCTTCTTTCTAAATTTTAGTACTTGTGGTCTGTTATATGGTGAATTTTTATATAGTGTTTGACCTAGAATTGGATTGATATGGAAGGCATATATGTTATTATATACTTCCATAATCAACTACTTGTAACAAAATTCATTCGGTCTTTTACTAGTCCTTGCCAATATAGCACAAGCATGCACACATGGCATCACTAAATAGAATTAACATAACAACAAAGATAATAATAATAATAATAATAAGCCAACTATAAACTCAATTGCCACTCATGGATAATAATAACAAGATAACAATAAACATTTAAAAAAATATTATCACTCAATTGTCAGAAATCACATGTGTAGAGCCTCTTTCTCAAGTCCACAACCATATTGGTTAGCTAGCCATGAACTTCGAATCTTTTGTAGTTTTGTGTCACCAGATCACATAGGGACCTAGTTTTTTTATTCCTTCCTTATCTTTTCTAATCTACTGCACTGTATTAGAGGTAGAATTCTAATGTTCGAATTAAGCTTGACTTTGTTCCTAGCTATAGATCTCATAACATACATCCTGAGTTCTTCCAAGAGTGTGATAATAGACTTCACTCTAACTTCTTTGATCCTAGAGTTGAAGACTTCACAAGCATTATTACAGATGTTGTGAAGAAAGTCTGGCTCTAAAAGTCTTTAGGTCACTTATTCAAATAATTCCAAGCATCCTTATTAACCCTCTCAATCTTTTTGATAATTTCAAGGAATCTATCCTGGCTAGTACACCTTGCACAATTTCACAGTAGACCTCTAAGTTGGAGATACTTCTGTTACTTATTGAAGTTCCTCCATAAATGCCAAACACAGAATTTGGGATAGACATTTGGAAATACTTTCTTAACTGCATGGATGAGGTCCTGAGTTAATAAAACAGTAGCTATAAGACTTGTTATCAAGTATCAGAATAGTTTCTAAAGTTGTATACGCGATATTTAATTGATCCCTAAACTTTCATAAGTGACATCTAATTGGTCCCTTTATTCAACATGTATAAACAGCAGTCCAAGAACTATGAAAATAAATAGTTAACACTTATCAATAGCCAAATAACAGTCAAATGACAGCAGCTAAAAATTTAGTTATTTATATCTGACCTTTTGTAAATTCAATTTAAATCCATTCCATGAGTTCATATGATTTTACTCAATTGTTTGCTAAAAAGTGAACCATATATAATGCAATTCTAACTTATAGCTTATATAAATATTTTAATAGTACAAAATGACTCAAAATTATATAGAAAAAATGTTTTAAGTCAGTTGCTACTTTCTCCTAATTTCCACACAATAGACTAATTACACACTAGTTATATATAATTAATAAAAAAATCAATGAGTCAGGTACTAGCTATACACAATAAACTTAACTTAATTATAAGCTTTCTGCATATATGATATAAACCATAACTTATTTTGCTTGTAATTCCCCAAATCTTGATGAAATAATTCCAAAAATCACCTCAAGTTGTTACTATTTTCAACAGGGACAATTGCATGGGAAATTATATCATGTGATTGTTTGAATATTGGCCAATAGCAGATAGGATTTGACCACCATGCTGGATCTTTAGAAAAGTTTCATCCAATCTTATAAGAGGTCTACAACCAGTTAAAAACCCGCTTTTATATGCATCCAAATAAATGTACATCTTTTCAAAGATTGGATTATCATCAGGGTTGGGTTGAGGTATAACACCAACTGTCACAGTAGAGCTTGAATTACTCTTTAGCAGTGTCAGCCTATAATCCCTCACCATCCTATGTTAGGCAGCAGCATCACCATACATAATAGCTCTAGCATCTCCTAAACTACTAGTCAGTGAAGACTTGTTCAGATTCAAATCACACTTTGTCTTAAGATATTGTGCAGCCTCAGAGTGTTTTAGATTAGGATACTTCCGTAGCTTCTTCACCAATTTGTAAGCTAACCACTTTCTATTAGTCAGTCTATTTTTGGTCTCTCTTGGACAAGTGCGGTCATTCATAAAGGTCTTGATCTATCAGCAATTGCTCTCGCTATTACTAGAAGCATACACAAGCCAACCACAGCTCTCATCCTTACACATAGCTCTTATCCTTATACTATCATTTTTCTTAAACTAGATCCTCCTACCCTCCTGAATACAATACTCACGCACAGCCTCTTTAAACTCCATCTTTGTAGTGAATGTCATTCCAACCTCAAGGTAAACTCTCCAAACCTTCCTCATTCTCTGAACATAGAAAATATCTCATCTGAATCAACCTTCTTTAACTCATCTTCAGAGTTTGGATGAGTCTTCATTTTTTCGAATACTATGAGTCTCTACCATCAGATTCATGATAAGCTTCATCTTGGGCATCATAATATAGTGTCATATCACCAAACTCAGGAATCGGTCCAAAAAATAGTTTGTCATCCTCAGACCCTGAGTTTACACATACAAGACTACCATCCTCAACCATAAAAGTTCTCTTTTGTTTAGTAAGATTTTTATCTGTCCTAGTTTTTAGTTTAACATCAGTCTTCTTTTCTGATGATATCTTTACAACACCTTCTTCTTCCTCACTAGATACTTTATTACTATCAGGCCGATATGATTCATTCTCTATACTATCATTACTGTCATGGCTATTTAAGGATTCATCTGAGCTAGACAAAATCAAAAGACTATTTGGGATTATTTTTCCTTAGTGAATGATCTTTCAATAGTTCCAGTAACAGTTGCTCTCGTTAAAGGCTTTCTTACATGTAGTGCTCCATTTTTTAGATTTTTAGAGCCTCTCTTTGTTACATTATACTTCTTGGTTTCTTTCAATTTGGACCATAGTTTAGAAATTGCAGTGGATTGAGCCATTATTTTTAGTGGTGGGTTAGGCTTAATACTAAGAATTGCAATGGATTCGGCCAATGAGTTTGGTTTACCAACAGAAATTGAAGTATGTGGGATCTTTTATTTTGGTCCTAAACACAATTTATTAGTAGGCTTTGTTGTGGAGATTATTTTTTGGGTAGGGATAGTTGTGTGACTAGGTTCAAAAGCTGGAGTTGATAGTGTTGTGGTGGGAGTTGGTTTGATTGTGACATTGGTGGTGGGATTTGACGTGGGAATAAAATTTTGTATCACCATCAACTTCTTGTCTTTAGATGATACTGGTTTTGCTTTCTCATTATACAAAGGTTCAGAGACTCCATATTCGTAGTACACATGGATAACCCCCTTGTTCTTCTGAGCAAGGTAACACATCTCCATAAATTTCTTATCATCTGTGATAGCTCTTAGACCAGTTTGCAAAGGCCTATTAGGCACCAGCCACTAAGATTGAGTCACCTTGTCATACCTAATATTCTTGTAGTAGTCTCGGATGAAAAAGACATCCAGTGTGTCTATATCAACTCCCGACAACTCAAAAATTTTTCTACTATTGTAAGACATACTTCTATCATACTTCGTGATAAATGACGCTCCATGGTGAAATATGATGGTAATCAAAGGATCATCCATCTGTAATTTAAAAATAATTAAATGATTAAATTCATTATCTTCAACCACATTATCGAATTGAAAACTCCACAACTAAAATATAAGATCCTGTTCTCAATTGTAAATACAGTAAATCTTAATACATAAAAATAAGTTTTCACTTTAACAAACAACTGTTAGTTATTCTATAATTTTATTAGCCTAACCACTAAGAAAACTAGTTCCAATCAAACTCCAGCAAATAGCACAAAATACAAACATGCATAGCCATATATTACACTCGAAGAAAATCTATTCAACTACTGAAAATATTAAATTAATAACAATATAAAAAACGGAGTTCTTTTATTATCACATATTTTTTTTCTTCTTTTGCTTACTTGTTTCAGGGAAACTAGCCTTCATTACTCTTTGTCTGATGAAGATGATGAAATCGATCCTCTAGAGCTTGTCTGATGAAGATGATAAAACCGATCCTCCAGAGAAGTGGTTTTTGAAGAAAATTGCTACAGTTATAGCAATCGCACAAATGCCATTGATGAGTGTAGGGAGAAGAAAAGACCTCTGTTTGTGTTGTGTTTTGAGAGGGGAAGACAATACGTTAGTTTAACGTTGAGGGAGTGAAGTTTTGAGAGTGAAACGACGTCGTTTTATGTCATTTATGATCCATAGCAAATACTAAGTCGTTTACTCTTTGCCAGCGTATTTTATAGAGGAATTCAGATCAGCTTTTTAGTAGAGTCATGTGGACGAAAATTGCTACAAGGACGATTTTGGGTCCTGGCGTATAACTTTAGGGATGAAATCAGGTAACTATTAAATTCAGAGATTACTTTGAGGTTTGAGTATATCAGGGACCACTTTGAGACTTAATTCACCATTTTTGTTTATTAGCTTATGAATCCTTGTGAAAGTTGGCTAAATATTTCCATTTTACTTCCCTTTTTTCAATGGTGTTATTTTCACATCTCTCCACTTTTTTCTTTTCATTTATATTTATCATCCCAAGTCGAGTCATACTTTTTTTCCCTAAAAAACTCAATTTGACTTGAATGGGGAGGCATAATGCTTCATTTTCTAACTCTTGTTAGAAAAATTGTTGATTTCCGTTTTCAAGACTTTATTTTTATTTGTTTTTATTCATACTTTTTAATTTTATTAATAATATTCTTCGATTCTTATTTTCACTTTGAGTCAAAATATTTATGCCAATCAAATTTAAATTCTTTGTTAGTGGGTCGAACATAAAGGGGCAAGCCCCTTATATATAAAATTATTATATATCATACAATTTTATTTTTTATTTAAAAGATACTTAGTATTTAGTCCAGTAGATTCAGTCTAAATATTAATAATTTTTAATATTTAAAAAACAAGTAAAATAGTAAAATAATTTTATCCAAATGAGTTAGTGACTAAGAGAAATTTTAAATTAGAATGCAAGCTCAATATAATAAATTTGATGTTTTTAATCATGTTGAATTAAGTAATTTGTGCATAATTTCTGAGTTATGCCAAGAGCTAACAAAGATAAAAAAATTTTTAATGTGTCATTTGATTGATTGTTTGTTTCATTTAGTATTAACTCTTCCTATTTTAACTGCTATAACTGAGTATTTTCAGTTATAAATATTGTGAAGAATAAACTCAAAAATAAAATGGAAGATAAATTTCTTGCTAAATATCTTTTTCTCTATTAGTATATTTTTATAATATATTTTATATTAAATAATTTATTTGTAAAAATTTTATTTTAATATTATATATTATTGTCCTTTCTATAATAATATTTAATATTTTTACATCCGTTCCTGTTTATCAGGGACTTGAAATTTTCAATGATCATAATAAAAATAACGATTCTAATAGAGAATATTAATAAATTTTTTATTCTTTTTTTCCCTCTTGAAAGACTTGCACATTAGTTTCTCTTTAAAGTCTTACTTGTCGATCCTTTATACTTTGTTTGGATATTGGAAAGAAAATGAAAGAAAAGAAAATAAGAAGAAAAAAATAAAAAAATTGAGTTATTTGTATGTTATTTGGATTAATAAAAAAAAATATTTTTATTTATTCATATTTTATTATATTTTATTTTATTTATAAAATATTATAATTTTATATATTTGGTTTAAATTATTTATCTAATACATATAATATTGGGCAATTTACCCAAATAAATAAATTGGGTGAAAGCTTTACTCAAATACACAAAACAGAAATCCCTTACGTACATGTGCATTTTCACACTTCTATGTAAACCGTGGGAAGCTACCACGGTTTCTGATTTTAACATAAATCGTGGCAAGCTACCACGGATTATGGTGTTTGTGGTTTGTGTGTAAACCGTGGCAAGCTCCAACGGTTTATAAAGAGAGAAAGCTAAGCATAAACCGTGGCAAGCTCCCACGGTTTATGAAGGAGGAATTTTTACCGGGTTCTACCGCAGTTTGGCGGTCTTCAGCATCTCGCTAAGCCAGCTCTGAACATAGATTGGCTACATGCGAAGGATGGCAGGGGTGGGGACAGGTGGTTCCCCACGTATTATCGGGAGTGGCATCAACATTGGGAGAACCAGCTTCATTCAGTCATCTGGGTCGATCGAGTCCTTGATCCCGGTCCATCATCAGACTACCTGGAGTGGTGGTGCCATGTGGCGCATAGATTCCTATCCCCAGATGTTGCATTTCAGGATCATAGGCCGATTGTGTTGACTGAGGATGCTCGTCACAGAGGGTCGTCGCAGGCACCTCCTAGAGTGCACGTTTACGACAGACCAGATAACAGGCGAGTAGATCGGCGTCAGCGTATAGGCACCCGTACCACGGATCGAGAGTGGCGAGAACTGGCTGACTGTTTGGAGGAGGACATCCCTAGAGCTGATCATGGAGATGCGGCGGATTATCGTGTTCCTCGACGTAGAGGCAAACGACAGGCAGGGCGGGAAGGCCGTGGAAGGGCTCGAGGTAGAGTACCTTCCGTTGATGATCAGGGCACTCAGCATGGTGTTGGTGAGGATGTAGTTGGTTCAGCCTCAGCTATGGATCAGCCGACCTACGATGTGGGTAGTAGCTCTCAGCTCTTTGGGAATGTCGCCCCACATGCGTTTGCTAGGTATACCACCCCGGCTGTTGGGATGGACATCGATGATCCTGTTATTGAGTCAGAGTTATATAGGGATATAGCAGACATGCTCATGGATGATGATGGGACCCATTATAGGCCACAGATGCCTGACGACCAGTCCCAGTTTGCTGATCCGCAGCCACAGACTGACGATGCTCTTCCTCAGTTGGCCGTTGACCTCAACGAGCCTGCAGCATCTTCGACTGACCCATGGATCCCATTAGGAGGGACCCCAGCCTCAGCATTCAGCGGCGTTCCCGCACAGCCATCAGGACCAGCGGCAGAGCAGAGACCTAGGAGGGTGAGGCGTCCTCCATTGTGTAGCACCGGAGGTCACCTGCTCGGTCAGTTCGACGATGATGACAGTGATACCATTGAGGATTCTGATTAGTTATGTCATATTGTCATGTCCGGTAGGAACTATGTTAGTTTATGTTCTTCGCATGCTATTTAGCCTTATGTATTTCAGACTTCTGTAATTTATTATCTGCCTTGTATTTGATAGTTAAAAAGGTTTGAGAATTGTCTAATATGTTATCTGCTATGTATTTGATAGTTTAAGCAGTTTGAGCTTCTATTATATACATGTATTTTGTCACAGTTATCATGCGCAGTCTAAATGATACCACATTGATGCAATCAAACATCTAAAATTTATGATAAAAATTCCTCCTTCATAAACCATAGGAGCTTGCCACGATTTATGCTTAGCTTTCTCTCTTCGTAAACCGTTGGAGCTTGCCACGGTTTACACACAAACCACAAACACCATCATCCGTGGTAGCTTGCCACGGTTTATGTTAAAATCAGAAACCGTGGTAGCTTCCCACGGTTTACATAGAAGTGTAAAAATGCACATGTACGTAAGAAATTTCTGTTTTGTGTATTTGAGTAAAGCTTTCACCCAATTTATTTATTTAGGTAAATTGCCCTATAATATTTAAATATAAATTTTTATATAATAATATATTAAAACTAAATTTATATTAATATTTGTCAATAAAATATAATTAAAGGTAATATTAAAAATGCAACATTATAATATTTTTCTTCTTATTTTCTTACTTGTGATAGGAAAAAAAATTTTTAGTAATACCCGCACAAAAATTTTTTTCTTTTGTTTTTTGATAACCAAACAAAAAAATATCATTTTTTATCCATTTTTTATTTATTTTATTTTCATTCATTAATTTAATTTAAATATTTTAAAGTAAATAGATTGGAACGATAAAAGAAAAAATTAATAACTCTCTCCATAGGTAAATTTTATTATTTTAATTTAAAAATAATTTATTCTTCTCTTTATTACTTTATTAATTCTTTCGTTTTAGAAAATCTGCATCCAACCAGGCTATATGACCTTGATAATCTTGCATTTACATCAAGTTATGCCTTCCTCACAGCAAAATAAAAGAGATGCATTCTTTAACTTAAAAAAAATCTAATGCGGTATCGATTCTTCGATGTCAAAAGTTAATGTCGATGTAAGAGAGGGTTATTAACTTATTATTATTATTGTATTTCCTTTCCAGTTGTCGACGAAATGAATGGTGTTTTCAACTTTATGATAGAGGAGTGGTTGCCCAGTACAGTGTCGGCAAGCTTATATCCAACCACGTGTCAAGGAATCAGAAAAGGAAAATTGAAAGCAGCATTGAACAAAAAACTTCATGAAGAAGGCTAAAAAGAGGGCCCTTCTAAGAGATTTTTCATATTTTGGATTTTCTACAAAGAATATTTAATGGGTCCTACACTCCTACTTATCCATTCTTTCAGATTTTATCAGTATGGTCGGTCCATTACTGACCCTCTTTCTAGCCACGTTCTTCGGCTCTTTGTCCCATTCCTCCCTCTCATTTATTTATTTATTTATTTATTTATTTATTTATTTATTTATTATTATTATTATTATTATTATTATTATTATTATTATTATTATTATAAGATTTAAAATATATAAATTTTGCTAATTTGTGT
>NC_029777.3:85739735-85745242 GCF_000817695.3 Arachis duranensis
CAAATATTTAAATTAATTATCAATATATTTTATATCTTTTTATTCATATTTTAATTATAAATTTTATTATAAATGTAAATAGGAGATCATTTTTTATTCTAATACATATTTTTATATAAACACTTATTCGTTATTACAAAAATTAAAGATTAATTTTTCAATTAATAATCTGTCAATATTTATATTTTATAAACTTTTTTTTCATTAATCTTTACTTATTCATTGTCAATGAATTATAGTTTAATTACATAATTTTTTATATTTATTTAAAAAGTCGTCAATCCGGGTCTTTCCATATTTGATAAAAAAATCTTTACTTATTCATTACTTTATGGGTTCTTAAGCAAAACTTAATTCTCAGTTTCTCACACAAAAGCCTCTAGCTGTAACATAATTACATAACATGCTTGTTTTATATTATTATATATCACATGGGACGGTGAAAGAAGAAAGAAATCAATGATAATTAATGTTACGCATATAAATCTGTTTAATCGTATTATTACTACATGATAGTGATACTGTCACGTGAATGTCAGCCATTTTTCTGAAGAGTGGTCATGACTTACTCTAACCAAAATGGTTAGTTAGGGTTTAGTTTAACCATCGCAATTGGTTAATTAGTTAGTTAGTTAGAATGTCAATTTTCTGTTATGGTTAGTTGATAGTTGAATGCATTATGCATCTACATATGCATATATTACATGAAAATGGAATCCTTTTGTGCTAGTGATTTTGACATTTTGTACACAAATTTTCTCATGTGTAATTCTCATAATTTAATTTCCCTTTTAACAAGCGCGATTTTTAATTTGGGATGAAATATATTTATCATTATATTGCCTTTATTAAATATCAATCACATACATCTCCCCCTAAAATTTCAGTCATTAATCAACTATTATATATAAAAATATATATTTGATATTTTATAAAAAAATTATTATACTATTATAAATAAATTTTATTATTTATCTATTTTAAATTTGATTATATATATATACACATAAATATATAATAATTAATTTAATTTAACAATTAATTTTTAGTATACATAGAGTATTTTTGTCAAATTTTTTTTTTTAAGAGAATGTTTGAAACGCAATTGAATTGGAATTGATTTACTTCAAAATCAAATTCTTTGTTTGGAATAGATAAAGTAGAAATTCAATGGAATTTAAATACCATGAATTGACATTATAACTAAGCTCCAATCTCTTCATTTCTTTTTGTAGGACTTTGCTGGAATTGAAATGAGTTGGAGTGTTAAAAATGTAAAGACGTTTTTATATTTTTAGTACGGGTAAGTTACTGAAATTAAATCATTGGAAATCAAATTTTTTTTAAGTGAAGATAGAAAGATTCGAACCTGCAATTTTTTAAATGAGTATAAAAAGACTATGCTATTTGAATTATAAGTATTGGAAATCCAATTTAACAGATTATAATTTTCTAAAATTATATTTTTATTTATAATTTTTCTTTATCTATATAAATTAGGTGTAGTGATTTTCAAGCTAAACATAATTTGCTACAAGTATCCGCAATTTACATAAAAAAGTGAGTTAGACAGAAACTATATTAAAAGATGTAGCAGTTTCTAAAAAAAATAATATTTTACATAAATTGCTGTTGGCTATAGCAGTGTTAATATAATTATTTATAAAAAAATACCACATTCAATTTTTAGTTTAATAATATTTTTATAAATAATCATATTATAATCATATTATAATATAATTAATTATATTATAACTATCTTTAATCTTGTCCAAAAATATTGATACAGGTATATATATAGAAAATTCATTTATACATAAATTGCTACAGTGTCCAACGGATTGAGGTATGCAATATTTTTTCATAAATCGTTATAGTCAACACTAATTTATGTAGAGTATTATTTTTTTCAAAAACTGCTACACCCAACTTCTGTCCAACTCACTTCTCCACGTAAATCGAAAATGTCTAAAGCGGATTATATTTAGCTTGAAAATTTTTACATTGTATAATGATTTGTATAAATAAAAAAAAATTACAAATAAGTATACGGTTTTAAAAAGTTGTAATATAGTAAATTTGATTTTTAATCATTTTATTTAAGTAATTTGTCCTATGTATTAATATAAAAGAAAAGGCTTTGAAGTAAGAAACAGTGATATAGATCCAATTATAGCAGTCAACTAACCTTAGCTCATTGCCTAGGCCAACCACCGGCCGATCATCCCAATGGCTTATCGATTGTTAGCTAATACCTAGTTACTTGCATTGAGTGATTGTCGGCCAATCTCTGTCGAATGACTGCCAACCAACTACAGTTATGTATTGATGATAATGAAAAATTATATAATAAATAAAATATAAAAATATAAAATCAAATAATTATATAATTTTTTAGATCAAATTAATTATCAATTTACATAATTAGTTCTAAATACAATAATTTATTTTTAATTTAATTTATTTCAAATCAAATCAAATCAATTTTAAAAATATTTTGTTTCAACACACCCTTAATGTCCATTTATAGATATTTTTTGGTAAGGCCATTTATAGGATTTTTACTAGCTGGATATATTGCTTCATCATTTTACTGTACTTTTCTTAGTCTCTCTATAGTCGGCTGAAATTTATGGGAACATGAAAATTATCTACATTTAAATATTCAGATACAATAAAATGGATATTTGAATAATTAACTTGTGTTTTTTAAAACTGAATTAACTTGAAATTGGTTTATAGAATGTGCATCTCAAATTTTGATTCCAGTTTCCCAATTTCCTCTTGAAAGAAAAGAAGAAAACCTTTTTCTGGTCAAGTTTTATTTGAGTTTTTTTTTTCAATATTTCAATAAAGTTATTTTCATTTTGGGGTTTGTTAAGATACCTTTAATACCACCTTTTTAATCTATAATTGTATAAGTTTTATTTTTAATTTTTTTAAATTTTAAAATAATTAAGTTTAATTCATAAAATATGTAATAATTTTTTAACTATATATACATAAGAATACTAGTATTATATAATTATATAGCATAAAACGTTTTATATCGTCGTCTAATACATTTATTCTTTTGAAGGAGTATTGACATAATAAATTGTAAAAAAGATAACTATGTTTGTTGACACAAATAGATACGGATAAATGTGAAAAACTCTTTTATACTTTAAAATCAAATTCTTAGTATCAAAACAGAGAAGAATGAATAAAAATTTACATAAATTTCATAGGGTGGACAAATATACATTTAAATATTTTAATGAGTTATATATACACAGTAATATTTTGTTCTGTTAGTCATTTTTATTTTTCTGTCATTTCATTAACATTTTTGTTAATAGTGGCTGACACAACTATATTATGTGTACATCAAAATCAGCCATCAAAGTCAGCTACAGTATATTGGTGGCTGATTTTAGTGACTAGTTTTAGTGTACAAATAGTATTTTTGTGGCTAATAAGTGGCACGTTATTTGTCATAGTGATTCTATGCATTGTGTGACATAGATTTAACAAATAAAATAAATAAACAATAAAATAATAAAGTGAAATCTTCAACATTTTCTTCGCATAAGTTTATATTAGGAATTTCTAAACCCTAATGCACAAAAATGTCACAATCTCGACGAAAGAAGAAGAACATACATATCCTAACCTTGTGTGAGTACATGTGGTGGCTCCTCTTTTGCGTAGAAGAATAGGAAGAAGAAGAAATTCGAGTACAACAGCGACAAGTGTTTGCATGGACTTTAAGTAGTGATGCTTGAGTCTGCGATGGAGTGGAATCCAATAGATTATTTTTTGTTATCTGTTATGGGAGGTCTGTGATTTTTTATTCTTTTTATAATGATAAATGTTATGCAACTTATGTGAAATAGCTTAAATTTTTCTCGATGAATGAATGTAAAATATTAATTTGAGGTGCGATTATTTTATATGGGCTAATGAAATTGGTGATGTTGAAAAAAATTTTGAGAAATTTAGGAGAAGAGTAAAGAAAGAAAATAGAAGGATGGATGTAAAAATAAGGTAGTGGAACTTGTTTTGGGTTTAAAGGTTAATGAAAAAGTAAAAAAGATGTTGAACACAATTGATGTGATTAATAAAGAATTGAAGAGCATTAGAAAATGGATGTATTGTGTTTGCTTAGGAATGAAAATTTGTATTTTGTAGTTGTTTATTAACACTTTTCATAAGCGATTATAATACACTGTAAAATGAGAATATGTACATTTATCCACCGTGTAAAAATTTATGTGTACTTTTATCTATTCTTTCTAAAATAGGAAATAAGAACTCTAGCATAATCAAGAAGATTATTATACAAAATAAGATATATGCTATCCAGTATGAAAACTTTGTTAAATCAACATTCATCTAGTACAAATCATCTGTGTCCAAATATAAATGTTTTAATTAAAAAAAATTACTTCTCAAGACACACTTAAACATATCTAAATAGTTGTGTTTGGTTAGAGGACATAGACACTGAGACATAAATACGATGATACACATTTACTATTTGTTTCATAAGACAGGTTTTGATGAACACGCTAATACATAAATACACATAAAATATATGTATTCAGTGTCTCTCCTAAAAGTTGAGACACTGAGATATAATTTATGAGACATAAATATTTACACTTTTACCCTCAATTATTTTTTAAAATACCAATTTTATCTTAATCGTAACTCTATTTTATCCCCTTTTTCTGCTCCTTCTTCCTCTTTTTTCCCACCTCCCCCTCTTTCTAACATTGTCCTTTGACTCTCCTTCCATCACTACTTCTATCGCTATCGCCATCGCCATTGTCCCTACCAGCGCCGCCATTGCTTCCTCCTCAATTCTCTCTTCATCCTCTCCTTTTTTCACTATTTGTTCTGTTCTTTCTCCCTCCACCATGCCAGTGACGCTGTCGTCAGTGATTCTGCCGCCGGTTTTGTCTTCATTTGTCGTCCCCGATTTGCGACACTGTTGATGATGTACTTCACCTTGTAGATCTGTTCTTTTCTCTTTTCTGTTTATTATCATTTTCTCTTTGTATTTTTAATTTTCTCTTCTAGAAATGTTATTAGATTATAGTATGTGTGTGTGAATGAAATCTTATTTTGTTGCATGAATTTGTATTAGATTATGATTTTGTAATTTTTTTTCTTTTTTTGGAGAAGATAATTTGGTGAAAGAAAGAAGATGAAAGAAATTGAGATGATGAAAATGAAAGATTACAAAGGTTAAATAAACTTTTAATTGTAATTTGTATTTTGTCTATTACAATTGCAAAACTTAAGTATGTTTATATATAATGTATATGTCTTTGTGTCTCTCTTTCAATCTTTAAGAAACAGGAACCAAACACATCCAATATTATCATATCTTTAAACACATATTCAATCTTGTTCTTTACCTATACTTTTGAATTGAGTTTATAAATAATATTTATGATTATATATTAATATAAAAAATAGCTTAAATATTTTATATATTTAAAAAATATTTAAAAAAT
>NC_029777.3:85745373-85759311 GCF_000817695.3 Arachis duranensis
AAGTTAAAATGAATCTGAGAGGTATAAGTGAGGTTTAGGAATGAGTGTCGTACCTGAGGGAGCCCTTGGCCCCCTTTTTATAATCGGAGTTTGTTATCTTATGTTATCTTATTAGTCTAAGATAAAAGGAATATATGATTTTGAATATTGGTTAGGGATTACCGTGACGATTTGAAATGTGAGGGAGGTCCGGACCCAGGTAGTCAGGTCGGGGACTGCTCCGATGAAGAATATGGGGATTGAGTCTGGAACAGTTTCCTTTGGAGCGAAAGAGCGTGTGGACCAGTCTCATTGTTGAAGAAGCTTTTGATCTTACCGTGCGGCCATGAGCCTGGCAGGGAGTGCGTCGTCTAGGTTTCCTAGTCAAGGTTGGAAGTACGGGGAATGCTTGGTCATCCCGTCACTTGTCCGTTGCTTTTTTTTGAAAGGGGAATTTTGCCAGTTGTGATTCCCTAGGTGTCATAATAATGTTTTAATGCGAAGAAAAATTTTGGGTTTTTTTTCCAATTTTGCCCTTCACCCCTTCGTGTTTCTTTTGAAATGTTAGGGTTTTATTTTATAATCGCTTCTCTCTCTTTTATATCTCTTTGGTTTATAATCTTTTTCTTCATTTGTCACTTCTCCTATCTCTTTATTTCTACATCCATTGCTTGCTTTCATGCATGGTCCTTTGCGTGTTGCACGTTCATTCGTTCTTCGTTTCGCACCACGTCATTTTGTCTACTCGCTTCAAGAATCAAGTTGGTGTTTTCTTCTTTTCTACTTTGTTTATTATGTGATTTTCTTTTGTTTATTTGTTGTTGCGTGCCTTCTTTTTGAGTTTGTTTTCCTGGGTAAGAATAATGAAAAATCAAGAGGTGCCATTATTTTTAGTGTAGTTTCGTGATTGTGGTAGTGGTAGAGAAACGGGGGAATGCTACTGGTTTTGGACTTTGTTTAGGTGTGTTTAGTGAAAGTCTTTTGCATGGTTCTCTTTTTTCAGAAAGTGGGTTAATGGTGGTGCCCCTCTTTTTTAGGTATGGTCCAGTGGAAGAATGAGGCGCTAGGGCTTCCGTTGTCCCAATCAGTGGTGTCCCCAATGCTTACTATTGGGTGACTTCTGATGTGTAGGAGACGCCATCCCAGGTTACGAAAGAAGGCCTCTAAAGAGTTTGTTACATAAATCCTAATTCTCCCTGAGTTGCTGACTAGATGTGGGTTTACGAATCCATGTTCACACAACTGGGGGAGCGACTTCCGTTCTCAGAGTTTGTTCAGGCGTTACTTAAGCGTTGTTTGATGGCATCGTCTCAGTTGCACCCTAACAGTTGGGTGGGCATTCAGACTTTTGAATTGGTTTGTGATTATCTGGGCTTCCAACTCGGGTGGAAACTTTTCTTTTCTTCTTTTTGTGTACCCTTCTGACCAAGGAGGGGAAGCATAAGAAGGGCTGTGTGTCATTCCAGGCCTAGCTAAATTGGTGGATCTTTGGGCTGTTTGAGGATTCTTTTCACGGTTTCAAAGGGGAATATTTTAAGGAGCGCCCTGCTCAGGGGCACAATCCCTTTTGGCTGACCTTGGAGGGAGAACGTCGGTTCTCGACGTACTGGAATGTTAGGGCCAGTGCGTCGTACTTGACGCGAGTAACTTATCAGGGTTTGTCTCTTGAGAATTAAGATATTGCTGATGTTTTATGGTCAATTTTTGGAGATCGTCCATTGAATCCCCAGGACTTTATGGGTGATCCTGTGGCGTGCCAAACTTACATTGGTGGATTTTTTATGCTTTTGTTTGTTTTTATTTTAATCATGCTTTTGTTTCTTGGGTTCGAAACTTAATGTTAATTTTCTCTCTTTCCTTTTCATTTGAGATGACAGACGGTTTGACTACCCTTGGTAGGTGGGCTATGCTTCTGACTTCATCTGTGAGGTCCCATTCTGCTTCTTCATCATGTCTTGCCACGGTCTTCCTGGGGCCCGGTTCCTCGATTTCCACAAGGATAATTACTTTCAAGCTGTGTGTTGGCCGAAAAGGGGTTTCCTCAGTCGAAGTCTGGGGTGACGTTCGGTATGACCAGAGTACCAATCCGAATTCATCGGCACATAGGCCCTTGGCTTTGTTTAGGCATTTTTTGAGACCTTTTACGATGATCTTGTTGGCCACTTCTACTTGGCCGTTGGCTTGTGGATGTTTCATCAAGCTAAATCTTTGGGAGGCTCTGACTCCTTCTAGAAATTCTCTGAGCGCTTGTCTACAAACTGGGTCCCGTTGTCGGAGATCATGATCTCGAGGATTCTGAACCGAGTTATGACTTATCTCTAAAAGAATTTTTGGCACTGTGTGGCCGTGATTGTGGCCAACGCCTTGACTTTGATCCATTTAGTGTAGTATGATGGCCGCTATGAGGAATCGGAGCTGCCTAAGAGCAATAGAAAATAGGATAACAAGGTTGATTTTCCATGTCCCAAAAGGAGGATCGACCATTATCATGCTAAGCTGATGGGGGATGCTTGATGAAGGTTGGCAGGAACTTGGCACTGCTTGCAGCTTTTTACTAGTTGGAAGGTATCTATGATGATGGTGGGCCAGAGGTATCCAACCCGAATGAATTTTTGGGCTAGGGTCTTGCCCCCGATGTGACGGACCCAACATTCTTTGTGAATTTCACACAGTATATAGTTTGTGTTATCGGGTTCTATGTATTTGAGGAAGGCTGGGACAGTCCTCGTTTGTATAGTTGTTCTGCTATTATAGTATACTTTGTTGCTTCCCGTTTTGTATGCTTTGCCTCCTTCAGGTCCTCGAATAGGTGCCCGTCGGTGAGGAACCGGATGATCGGAAAGGTCCAGGAGTGTTGATTCGATATGGTTAAGTTGTTCGAGGCTGCGACTGTGACAGATGGTGTCTTGATGACCTCCTGGACTAGCGATTTATTCGCCGGGACCGACTTGGTTCTTGCCAGTTTGGAGAGTAAATCAGCCCTCGCGTTTCGTTCCTTGGGTATGTACCGGATGGTTACCTCGTCGAACTTGGAAGTTAATTCCTTGATTTTGGATAAGTATTATTGTAATAAGGAGTCCTGTATTTGGTAGTGCCCATTTACTTGGGAGCTAACTACCTGGGAGTCGCTACAAACTTCTAGTGTTTTTGCATCGACTTCTTTGGCCAGTGTTAATCCGGATAAGAGGGCTTCATATTCAGCTTGATTGTTGCAGATCGAAAACTCGTATTGGATGGAATATCCGATAGCAATCCCATTCTCATTTTCTAATATTACTCTTGCTCCCCCTGAGCTGGTGTTTAACGAGTCGTGAACGTGGAGTTTTCATAACTCCGTGGGTTCGCTTTCTGGGGTCATTTCGGCAATGACGTTTGGGTTCCAATCTGATCTCGTATTGTGATAGCTTGACCACTAGGTGAACATTCATCCCGCCAGGTCTGACATCTGCAATACTTGTCTGACCGCCTAGTATGTCTGGACTGCAATGAGATGGCTCTGAAAGTACTGTGGAAGTCATCGGAATGCTATGAGTAGCGCATAGGCGAGTTTTTCGAGTTTGGAATAACGTGTTTCTGCATTTTGGGGAACCTTGCTTATGAATTATATTGGGCTTTGTGCCTTTTGCTTGTCTTCCTAGATCAGCGCCGCCACTACCGCTTCCTCTCTTATGGACAAGTAGAGGTACATTGTTTATCCCTTTCTGTGCTTTGACAGCATGGGAGGTTTTGCTAGCACCTTTTTGAAGTGTTAAAATTCTTCTTCACATTCAGGTTCCCACTTGAAACTAATGTCTTTCTTCATGAGTTTGAAAAAGGGGATGGCCTTTTGAGCTGAGGCACCGAGAAACCTGAAAGGGCCGCCAGTCACCCGGTTAGCCTTTGGATGTCCTTGATGTTTTTCAGACTGCTCATCTCGAGGATGACCTTGCATTTTTTAGGGTTTGTCTCTACTCTCCGTGGTGTGATCAAGAAGCCAAGGAATTTCCTAGCTTCCATCCTGAAAGCACACTTCGTCGAATTGAGGCGCATTCGGTGGTTCCTTAGAGTGCCTAGTATAAGTTTGAGGTCGTCAATAAGCTCGTCACCTTTCTCTGTTTTGGCAAGCATATCATTGATATAGACTTCTAGTTTGATCCCTGAGAGGTCTTTGAAGATCTTTGTGATGAGTCTTTGATTTTTGGCCCCGGCGTTTTTCAGTCCAAAGGGCATGACTGTGTAGTAGTATGTGCCATCGGGAGTCACAAAAGTTGTTTTCTCCTCATTTGGTTTGTGCATGGATATTTAGTTGTACCCCAAGTAGGTGTCCATGAAGCTGAAGTGCTAATATCCCGACGCGATATCCACTAGTTCGTCGATATTTGGGAGAGGAAAGGCATCCTTTGGACAATCTTTGTTCAAGTCCGTGTAAACAACACACACATCTGCTATTTACCGTTTACCTTTTTGACTAGCACAACATTGACTAGTTAGGTCGCGTAGGGTAATTCCCGGATGAATCCTACTTCAAGCAAGCCTCTGACCTACTTCTTGACTTTAGTTGCTCATTCCATGGACATTTTTCTTCTTCTTTGGGCTATTGGTTTGGCTTTGGGGTCCACGGATAACTGGTGAGACATCACTTTCAGGTTTATTCCCGGCATGTCGGCTAGGGTGAATGCGAAGAGGTCTCTATTTTGTTTTAGAGTTCCATGAGTTTACTTTTTAGGTCGAAGGGTAGATTCTTGTTGATGAAGGTGAATTCGTCTATGGTATGCCCTATCTGTAGCTTTTCCATATCTCCTCGGGTTCCGGTCTGAACATCGTGCCATGTGTCTAGGTCGGTAAGAAAAATTCCCGCCGTGTCTTGGGATCTCTTTTAGAGGGGCTTACTCGTGTTATTGCATTCTATCACGACTTTCCGGTCCTTGTGTATCATTCCTATGGTGCCATTGTTGGCTTGGAACTTCATGATTAGGAACTTGGTGAATATGATGGCAGATAGATCGTTAATCATTTCCTTCTAAGTATGATGTTGTAGGTCATGGAGTCCTTTAGCACCATGAACTCGGAGAGTATGATTTTCCACTACCTTTAATGATAACTGGTAGCACGATGGAGTTATCTGGTTTGAGGAAGTTGTCTCGGAGTCCGATTACTCCGTTGCGGTGACTTTGTAGATTTTTATTCTTGAGACCTAGCTTGTCTAAGGCACCTCTGAAAAGGATGTTAGAATCAGTCCTAGTGTTTACAAGTATCCGTTTTGCCAGTCCGGTTTTAACTCTTGTCTAGATGACGAAAGGTGCATCCTCCGCTGAGGTTCCACCACTACAAGAAAAAAAGCCTATCGGCACACTTTTTTCTTGCCACGCTTTAAAAGTATGACCAAAAGTGGTCAATGCCCACGCTTTTATGAGGGTGGCACCTGATTAGTGATTTGGCCACGTTTTTTGTCACGCTTCAAAAGCATGTCCATAAAGAGAAACATGCACGCTTTTATAAGGGTGGCGATTGATTACTGATTTAGCAATATTTTTTTTCCTCGCTTCAAAAGCATGGTCATAGAGAAAAATAGGCACACTTTTAAAGTGTGGCTAGTTTGTCTTCATATGGTCACATTTTTAAAGTATGGCGATATCCTCTAATTAATTGGTTACACCAAAAAAGCATAGCGATAGAGTTCCCACCAAATCTTTTTCCAAAGCCTTTAATTTTTTTTTCTAAGTTAAACACTTTAACCCTAAACCCTCTAAGTGATAACCCTTCATTATCACCCAGCCATCAAACACACCTTACCTAGCCCTCTCCACCCAACTGTGGACCCTTCACTGCCGATGACGACCCCCGCCACCCCGCTGCGTTCTCTCCCAGCCCTTCATCTTCATTACTGCTATGAGAACCCTCGCACCAGCCCTTTCTCTGAGCCCTTCGTCTTCATCACTATTGAGAACCTTCATCACTACTGAGAACTCTTGGCATCTGCTAATTAATTCTTATTCTTTTGTTTTTGGGATTTTATATATTTTTTCTAAACAACTTTATTATGTTTATTTTCAGGAAAATATATTTGAATGGAAATTTGCCATTAGAGGGCCTTGTGATACTGAATTTGAGGGTGGCATTTATCATGGGCAGATTCAGTTGCCCGCAGAATATTCATTCAAACCTCTTTCATTTATGCTTTTGACAGTCAGATCTTACTTAATACTACAAGGTAAGTATTTCTTCCCTCTGTTTCTTTACTCCTGTGATGTGAATCTGTTACTATGTTGCAGATGTGAAAATGGAAGTTTAAATGTTGACACATTAAATTTAGGAATATGTTAGGATCCAATATTTTTATTGCAAAAAAAATTGAGAGCATTGGCTTATTGTGAATCAATTTATGTGAATCTATCCTTGTATGTGTTGCTTCCTATTTTGTTGTATATTATCAAGTCTAATTGAGAGGATTGCAGATTGTGTATTATCAAGTTTAATTATGCTTGCTTCCTATTTTGTTGTGTATTATCAAGGTATTCGTTTTATCTAATATAATATAATTGATTTAATATTTTGCTTTGCTTCACTCTTGTCTATGAATATTTGCTTCACTTATGTTTTAAGTTTGAAGTTTGAACATCAAATAGAATTAACATTGTTCTAAACTCCATATTAACATGTGATCTGGTAGGATGTTATATATGATTTTCTTACAAAGAAACTTTAAAGCTAATAAATAGATTAGATAATACATAGAAATTTGAGGAAGATAACTTTTCTTCTTTATTTCATCGTTTCCATTAATTATATATATAAAGGTAAAAGCTTAAGACTGTCAAGGCAGATTTCTCTAATTAACTTCTATACTTCAAAACTTTTAAAATTTTTTCATAGTGAAATATCGAATGGGTAGATGAATTTTATTGGTTCTTATCTTAGAAGAAATGAGTGGAAGTTGAGTACATATTAGTAATTAGTAATATACATAAATTTTTCTATATGTCTAAACTTGAACTGAGTCTTGAAGTGACAAGTCAGTGAGTGAGAAAGGTTTTTGAAAAATATTGGAAGCTACATATTAGTAATTAGTATTTATTTAAGTTTATCTTTTTATTTCAGACTTTTGGTAATTATCTATTCATTGTTGCTGCCACTGCCACCTCTCTTGGTTTGCTTTTGCTGTGGTACTGCTGCTGCGATATGGATTTATTTTCTGTTGTGCGGTGCTAATTGACTATCTTAATTTTAGTCTACACATTTCACTTGAATTAATTTTCAACATGCGAGCTACTTTAATCCTAGTTGCTGCTGTCCAACTTTAGTCAATGAACGGAACTAAACATATTTCAAAATTTATTTTGTGTTTGCTTGCTTGCACTTAGTTTACTTTTTGAACTGAATTTTGTGTTTGCTTATTTGGTGAATCTTGATGTCATGCTTATTCATGCAAAAATTGTTAGAAAATTGATTGATTTGTAACATAATTGATAACCTTGATCATCTTAAAAAATAAAGAAATATGATTCGGAGGAGATTATTACAATTTGTACTTTTGGAGCAGCTGCCCGCTGGTAGTTCTGCCCTTGCACAGCTTACATGGTTTTGGAAATTTAAGCGAGACTATTAAGGTATCATAATTTTTTTAAATAGTATATCATCTTTTATGGAATGTTCAGTGTGATCAATATTCATGTATTTTTTTTGTTTTGTGTGATTAACTTTGAGAAATAAAGAATGAGTTCATGATGAATTGGGATGGTTGCGAACAAAAGATAAAGAGCGTGTACTTGTTCTCGCTGCTACAAATAGGCCATTTGATCTTGATGAGGCTGTTATTAGGAGGCTTCTAAGAAGGTAAACATACTATTTTAATATCCTATTCTAAGTTCTAACTTCATCCATTGACTCAAATTTTCAATGGCTATTGATCCTTGAGCTTCACTTCAGTTTAGATGTGTGTGCTTGGTTCTCGAACCTTGTTTTCTTGTTCATTATTAAATATTTTTGTATTGATTGGAGACTAGTTTTGCTTTCTAATCTTTCTCACATGTTATTCTACTTTTCTTTTGTATGAAGAAAATGAACAGGGTATATTTGATGCTATTCTTTGTGGACGCATTGATTTCTCATCGGATCCTTGGCCTTCCATATCGAGCAGTGCCAAAGATCTAGTTAAGATGTTACATGCTGATGCTAAGGAATGGCTTTCAGCAGTTGAAGTCCTTAGTAAGTTAGTAACTTTGTATTATGTCAAATGTGGTTTATATTTTATATGTAATTGTATTGCACTATTGTTTATAAAGATCAGTTGGCTGTGTGTTATCTACTACACAAATCTCTAGTCTTAACTTTGTGATCAGATCTATTGGAAGGATAATAAAATTAGCGAAGACTGAAAAACTGGCATGAAACAGATTTAATTGTGACACAAGGATTTTGCTATATAGAGATAAGCTTGACATGAAACATGCTAAAATTGATACACGCTCATACGCTTTATTTGTGGCATTGCAGACAACATAGTTCCAGCCTCTTTCTATATTCAGGGAAACTTAAAATTTTTATTTTAATTCATTATGGCTGCTTGCTATCGTTGCAGTCAATGCAATGTTTATATTCTATTTGTCAATGTTTTATGTGATTTTAATGCATACTTTTCACTAATGCTTTCTTGATGCTGGCATGATTTTTTTTACATTAATTCAGTTAATGAAAGGATTTAATAAAATGAGATGGAAATTTTTATTTGTTCACTTTGATATTAGAAAAAAGTACCTATATTTTTATATCTGGGAACCCAATATATGAAATTGAAATATGCCTTTAGTCTCTAGTATCCGAATTCTGATGCTATACCAAGTCTTGAGAGTTAATATTAATAGGTTCAGGTCAGAGGTGGCCAGCTATGGGAGACTGATGTCTACACATATGACTCAGATCTTGTTGCATGTATGTATTATTATAAAAAGGGGCTACTAGTTTTGATTACTAAGTGACAAATTTGACATACTTAAAATTAGTACTGATTTTGTAATTTGTTGTATAGTTAGTTCTCATGTATATAGGTTACTGTCGCCCAACAGCTTCTCCACCTCCGACAGCTATACAAGAGTTGTGTGTAACCATTTGTATGCTTCAGATTAGTCTGGATGTTGTTTAGGAAATAGATTAGGCTTTTCCTAATATAGAATTGTAATTTTTTTAAATGTATATTTTGGAAGTTGAATTTATTTTTTCTTAAATGTTTCATTCATATTTTATTATGTACATATAAATCAATGGAAGATTAATTTTTTAGTATTTTATTTTATTTGAAAGATTAGCTTTTTAATAATTTTATTTTTTATTTTTTTATTTAAAAAGGATTAGGACATGTTTTTGAAGTGTAACGACAAGTTTTCACTTTTTGGCACGTTTTAAAAGTGTGGCTGTATATCCATCTTTCGGCACGCTTTAAAAGCGTGATTGTATGTCTATTTTTTGGCATGTTTTAAAAGCGTGGCTACAATGTTATACATATAGCCACACTTTTAAGCATGCCAATATATAAAAGCGTGCCAAAAAAGTAAAGCGTACCAATAGATCAAAAAAAGCGTGGCAATAGATCAACCGGCACGCTTGCGGATGTGATCCTTTCAAAAGCGTACCGGTAGCTCAAAAAGCGTGGTGAAAAGCTATCGGCACATTGTTCACACTTTTCTGCACGCTTTAAAAGCGTGACAAAAGGCTTATTTTCTTGTAGTGCGTGTTGGTAGACGTTGGGGGAGAACGTGATTACTGGCGGGAGAGAAAAGATTAGTGTTTCGTTTTTCACGGCTAGCACCCTGAGATCTTTTTTCAATGCCAACTTGGATTTTTTTGGCACGTCTTTCCCTGTGATCACATTTACTATTATGGTTGGGTCGGTATCCGGGCTTTCCTGGTGCACTTGTCGCACTATTCTGGGATTGTGTCCTTCTCGCTCTGGCGATATTTCTCTTTTGATTTTACTGAGTTCTCGAATAATTTTGGCAAACTCAGGGAGTTTGTCATCTCGGATGGCTTGTTCAAGAGTGTCATTCAGATCGAAACAGTCTTGAGTCTTGTGTCTGTATCTTTTGTGATAGTGACAGTATAAGCTCTTGTTACTGTCTATTCGTTCCTTCAGTTGTCGTACCTTCGGGAGAATACTATGTTATGCTATTTGGTGATAGATCTCCGTGATTGGGGCAGACATGGGGTGTAGTTCGTAAACTTTTTCACCTAGGGAGTCGGCTAGGGGCGGTGGATTTGAAGTGCTCTTTTGCGGTGTCTTTGGGCGGGGGATTACTTCGATGTGCCGTATTGGCGTGCTGCCATTTATTGGCTACCACAACTTGGCTTACTTCCTTGGTGGTGAAGTGCTTTCAGAAATTCTCGTTCATGAGCCTGTTGGTTAGACAAAGGCTAACTACAGAATCTGTGAGTTCGTCAATTGTTAGGCACTCGTCTTTGAACCTGTCAAAGTATTTTCTCGTGGGCTTGTCTTGTCATTGGGTGACTCCGAGTAGGTTGATTGGGTGTTTGGCTTTGGCGATCCTAGTAGTGAATTGTGCCATGAACTTCCTGGAGATGTCGTCGAAACTGGCGATCGCATTGTTCGGGAGAGCGTTAAACCACTTGATGGATGGGCTGACTAGGGTTACCGAAAAAGTCCTGCACCAAACCGCATCGGCAGCTCCTTCCAGGTTCATCCTGTCCTCGAAGGCTGTTAGGTGTTCTTGGGGGTCTTTGGTTCCATCATGCCTTATATCGGTTGGTTTGTCGAAACCTTTTGGTAACTTGGCTTTTAGGATATTCTCGGTAAATGGGGTAGTTCATATTATCACATGCTCGCTCCTTGTCCTTGTAGGGTCTCGCCGGTGCCTTCTGTCGTCGTCATCACGTCGGTGCTCTAGCTCTCGAAAAATGATGTGATTCTAGTGTTTGCTATGACGCCTATCGGGTGACTTTTCGCTCCTAATTTCTCGCCGCGATCGGCTTTTCATTGTCACTTGGCTTGTGTGTTCCGGCTGATATCACTCTTTGAAAGTGACTCTGCCCTCTAGAGTTTAGACCCTTTCAGAGAGCTCTTGAATTATCTGGATTACCATCTCTCCTAGGCCGTTGGTTGTTCTGGTCTTCTCGAGTTGGCGGTCATCTTCTCGTGCTTGCTATCTGTCAAGGGTTGGTTGGTGGTGCATTGCGCTGGTTATCCTGGCCTCCTGTGATTTGGTGGGGGGTCATCGTTTCGTAGCTCATGTGTTATATTTGGTGGGTCTGGTTTGTGGTGATGGCTCAAGAACCATTTTTGAATTCTTTTGTCATGTTACTAAGACCTGACAAGTCCCTACAGACGGCATCAATGTACAAAATGTCACTAGTACGGGTTGTAGAATGGATCAGGGACTTGCTGGTCGAGGTGATGATGCAGTTAAATCATCTTCGGAGCAGCGGGGGTAGTACTTGCAAAAACATTATGATGTTCAAGTTAGAATCGATCTGAAAGGTATAGATGAGAGTTAAGAATCAGTGTCGTATTTGAATGAGCTTTTGGTCCCCTTTTTATAATCGGAATTTGTTATCTTATCTTATTAGTCTAAGATAAAAAGAATATTTTATTTTAAATATTGATTAGGAATTATTGGATCAATTTAGATTGTGAGGGAGACCCGGATAGCCGGGTTGGGGACTACTCCGATCCGATGAGGGATCCACGAATCGAGCCCAGAAAATTTCTATATTTAACCATTAAAATTAGTATATCAATGTTCCGTCATATGGATACCAGTATTCTTCGTAAGTTACATACTTACATGCAATACTTTGTCAATTTGTCCGGTCAAATAGACCTAACTCTTTGGACACATATTGTTATGGCATAATAATACATGGCAAAATAACGTTAGCTTAATTGTGTCTTTCCGAAAGCTTTATCTTATCTTACTACTATATGTCTATATTAATAGATGGATGCCGTGCTTCTCTAAAATACACCAATTCAGGTTCCAAATGCCCTACTTTTTAACAACTGAACTGTCTATCTCAACGTTAATCACCTGACACTTGTTTGCTTTATGAGAGATTCTGTAGCCTAATATTCTCCTAATCAATTCGGAATTCGTGATTCAATTCATTATCCCTCCAGTTGTATAGAGAAAAAGAAAAATATATAATAAGTAGTTCTAGATAATAATATTAAAAGTATATATTAAATTCTAGATAATATTAATACCACACAGTTTATACAATTGATTATATAAAAATATATCAAAATTCAAAACAATTTATATGCGGAGGACGTGTCACCACATCACATGTAGTCTAAATTCATCATAATTTTTATCTTAAAGAAAAATGAGATCAAATAATACATATATATAGTTAAAACTACTGTTTTGATTTTAAAAATTTTAAATAATTTAATCACTTAATTATATTATCTTTAAAAATAAAGACGAATTTATTATTTTATATTTTTATTTAATATTTAATCAACAATTATTTAATAAGATAGTAGATAAACAAAGCTAATATAAGAAAACACTTTAAGAAAAGTATACAAAGAAATTAATTCTCAATTTTTTTTTCTTTTATAAGCATTAGTGGCAGGACACTATACTATTATTAGCATATACGTACACGTAGACACTCGAGATATTTCCTCATAAATCAAGTGGTCCACAGTTATCCGATTATCCACTAAATTAATAACAGTACCTCAACTTTCTCTGCCTATAAATACGATCCATTCCTTCACCAAATAACAGATCAAAACACAGTGTGTGTCACAAAGAAAGAAACAAAAACTTGATCAGAGAAGAGAAAAGAGAAAAACAAACAAGATGTCAGGAATCATGCACAAGATCGAGGAGACCCTCCACATGGGAGGGAACAAGAAAGATCAGGAGCACAAGGGAGAGAGCCATGGCAGCGATCAGTACAAGCAGGGAGAGCACCACCAACAGCAGCAGCACTACGGTGGTGGTGGTGTTGGTGTTGGTGGAGAGCACCATGGTAGTGGAGGAGTGTACGGAGGAGAACATGGCCACGTGCAAGAGCACCACCCAGGTGAGCAGCAGCACAAGGAGGGTCTTGTAGACAAGATCAAGGATAAGATCCACGGCGGCGACGGTGCCGAGGGTGAGAAGAAGAAGAAGAAGGATAAGAAGAAGGGCGAACATGGCCACGACCATGGCCATGACAGCAGCAGCAGCAGCGACAGTGATTAGATCTTCTCCGCCATTACTGCTTGCTGCACCTTTCTTCTATGTCAAGGTAATTAAGCTCTCTTATTTTATTTCATTATTATTTTTTTAAAAAAATACTGGATAAATAAATTATTTTTATAATTAAATTTAATTAAGATTTTTTTCTTATGCGTGTCTTTCTTTTTTTATCTGAATTTTATTTTTTTAATAAATTATTAGATTAATTTTGTTGAATTTAGTTCTTGAAGATTAATTTTTCTGATCAATAATTAATTAACTTTTTCTTTGATTTGTATTTTTATTTTATTTTATTTATTACTTTATTATTTAATTGCTGGTGAAAAAAGATTAGTTTTTTTAAATTTAATTTTATAATTACAACTTTAAAAATAAAAGCAGAAGTACAGGCCACGACACAAGTTTCATGCCTTTAAAAAGAGCCGCTTTTGATAAAATATAAAAATGTTTACTGACTTCTTTCACCAAAATTCCTGTAGCTCTGAAGTTACAAGGGGATAACCGCCGGATAACTCGTTCAAGTTATTATTACAAAACTTTCTTTCCATTTAATCTTTATAATCTTTATACAATATATTCAAAGTTTTAAACAGTCACACAATATGAATGGACTTTGTTGTCTTATGTTCTAACACGTAACAGTTTTGATTTTAACACGGGATTGGATCGTATAACAATTTAATTTTTGACGCATTTTCCCTTTCTTTGTGGCTGTTTCAGGTGCATGGGGTCATAGTTGTGACTTGTGAGGGGCTCGGTTTTACACTTTCATTCT
>NC_029777.3:85759412-85760665 GCF_000817695.3 Arachis duranensis
GTTGGTAATGCCAGTGTTGTAGCATATAATGTACCTCTTAGTCTCAGATTGTAAAAGCCCCCCTCTTGTGGTTTTCTTTGGTTGTGTTGTCATGTATTATTATGAAATAAGGATTTCTATTATTACTTATTACTCGTTAGTTAGATTGTTGTTTATTTATTTTTGTTGCTTGTATATCCTGAAGTTTCAGCATCACATATATAGCTAGCATAGTAGCTTGAATAGTTGACGACTTCGCCAGGACCATGTCTCTTCACATGGATCTCGAATTAAATTAATTTATTTTTAAAAAAATTGGAAATAAACAAAGGAAAAGTTTAGGGGTAACAAGTTTTGTATTTTTTAATCAGGATTTAACCATCAAAATAAAAATGAGTAATTTTTTACTATTAGATATTATTTTATATTATTAAAAATATTATTAATGGTCAATTGATGGTTATAAAATATTAAAATTGCTGTCCCTTAGTATTTCTCATAGAGTAAGAAAATAAAGCAAGAAAAAGGAGAGAGAAGAACGAGAACTAATAATTCTGAAGGAGGAGGAGGTGGAGACTTGTGCACAAGTTGGTGATACCTCTTAACATCCCATGCACCTAACTAACTATTTCCACAAGTGTCTAACTAACTAACTGCTGCTGCGACTAACTATATCAGTAACAGTTGATTATGTCCAGTTTCTTTATTAATACATTATTGGTTTTTCTCACATATTGCTATTAGTATTGTGAAGATGCGTCAAAATGTGAGCGACTATCATTATAGACTAACGTGGCATCGTTGGTTATTTATAAGTTAGATCTATATCCGGCATTCACTAAGTTTAAGGTTCAAATTCGAATGCAGTCTATTAAAAAGTATCATATATTGCTATTCAACCAAAGTTCCAGCGGCTTTACACTGCTCTTTGAGAAGTAAAGGTATTCTATTTCTCTTGGAAACAAAAATTCCGAGAATAAACCGAAAATATAGAGAAAAAGGATCTACCGAAAATTTTTTTTTTTTCGGTAAATCTACCGAAATTTTTTTCTCCCATATGGAGATGTGTGTTGCAATGTGAGACATTTTGGGCCGTGAGGCCTACAATAGGATTCAATAACAATGTCCAAAACAATATTAGAATCTAGTGGGTATTCCAAGATTATTTTGTTTCATGACGAAAATAAAAAGACTATTTTCATATTTTGTTTTCATCCGCTAACTAACGTAGCTGAAACAATTTTAACCCAAAAAAAAAAAAAAACTTAGCTGAA
>NC_029777.3:85760695-85771479 GCF_000817695.3 Arachis duranensis
AAAATTACTTGAGAATTGAAAAATAAAAAATACTAAAGAATTATCAAAATTTATTATTTTTAGCCGTCATTAATATTTAAAAATAGGTCAATTCTATCATACATTTTCAATTTTAGAAGATAACTTATTCCTTATTACATGTTATAATATTAGTGGTTAAATTAGATTGATTTGTCATGGTTAAATTTAATCTTTTATTTGATTTAAGTTTTGATAACCTAACTAACTAATTATAATATAATTTTTTTATAATTTATAAAAGTTATTAAAAAAATTTTATTTTGTAATTTATTTTTTCTCAAACCACATATCTATTAATCATTTCCAAAAAAAAAACTCAAAAAATAAAAGATATAAAAAAAGTTCTAGAGACATTAAAAATTTTCAAAATATTATATCTTGTAAAAAACCTCTTATACAGTATATTTCGTACTTACTAAAAAATTTTCTATTACAATAAAATTTATTTTCAACTACAATTTAATTAGAGTCGTGTATGTTAAATAAATTTACTGGATAAATAAACCGAAATACGTAAAATCATAAAAAAATTTGAGAAAATAATATATTTTTTAAAATAAACCCCCTTAATTTTCTTCAATTAAATTTGAATTTCGTCAAATTTGGTGCAGATTGCTTACTTCTTTTTCTCTTTTCCTTTTTTTCTCCTATTCTTAACAACCCTTTTTTCTTCAAATTGTCTTCTTATGAAGAATGAATTGTTCTTTAATAATACGAAGGAAGTAAGACAGAATAGTGTTACGAATTTTTATGTCTTTTGAATTTATTTATTTATTTTTTTTGAAATTTTTTGATTGAAAATCATTAATAAATATGTGGGTTGAAAAAAAATTACAAAATAATTAATAAATAATTTTTTATATTTGTTTTATTTTATTTTTTGAGATTTTTTGTTTGAAACGATTAATAAATAAATATGTGATTCGAGAAAAAAATAATTACAAAATGAGATTTAAATTTTTATAAATTACAAAAAGAATTATATCATAATTAATTATAGTTGGTTTATCAAAATTTAGATGAAATAAAAAGATAAATTTAACCATGACAAGCTAATTTAATTCAACTACTAATATTATGATATGTAATAAGGGGTAAGTTATTCTTTAAAATTGGGAGGATATGGTAGAATTTGGTGACTTTCTAATATTTTTCTTAAAAAATAAGTGTTAAATTATCATAAACAATCAAACATTGCTCGAGAGCTTAAGTCGTTTAGAAAGAATTGAAATGGCTAATGTGCGAGTGTAACCAAAAAACAATTTTTTTAGATGAAAATGTAAAATATTTAATAATATATTTTGAGAAAGTTTAAAAAATTAGTATTTTTATTAAAATTTGGTCAGTATTTAATAAATAAAAAAAATAAATAATTTTATATTATTTTTGGGTATACCCCAGAGTTATAATTTTGTGATCTAATTATAACAAGTCCTTTCCTTTTTCTGAATACCGAAATCATCTACATATTTTTAAATATGTATGACTATGCAGCTGCTCTTCATTCCAAATCAAAGATCCACGAAATTAACCAACCAAAGAAACGTAAAGGAAAGAAGATCCCCAGACTCTACTAAAAAAAATGACGACGGCAAATGATTTATTTTCTTCCCGGATCTATACTTCGTTGACCAACGTCTCTTCTTTTCTTCTCATTTTTTTAACCCTCCCATTTAATCGTTTTTATCATTATTAGATAATCTTTTTTATTTAAAAAAATTTTCTATATCAAAATTTTCCCTATGTACTTAAATAATAAAATATATGCCAATTTGAAAGTAATACAGTTGATATTATAATTGTAAAAACTAAACCGTTAAAAGATAAGAACTAGTGTGAATCGATGAAAATTGGTTAAATGCGATGAGAACTAATAAAAATCATTTTAACCGGTTTGGTTTGATAACACCAACATCGCATTTTATGGTGCTTCATAGCACCGCTTGTGTGATCCAACACAAAACATACGGTTTACGGTGATCTAGCATCCAACATACTATTTATCCACCTGTAATTAATAGGGTGCAATGGGTAAGGTAAGATAGAATTTGGAGTTAACGCTAATTTTATTTGTGAGTTGAGAATATTTCAACCCTAATCCTATTTGTTCTTAATCCGAGGGTACCCAATTCTACCCACAAGTTACAAAAAAGATACAACATTATTATATAACTTGATGATAATTTAAAATAGAACTGACTTTTATGTTAAAAAAAGTATTAAATTATCAATTAATGATCTTCTTTTAATGACTAAGAAATTTTTACATTTAGTGAGAGGTCTTTAATTCAACATTCACTTGAAACATATTTTTATATAAATACATAACATATAAATATATATAGGGTGCGGATTGGTCGGATAGGGTTGAGACTCAACTCGCATTCTATCCGATCTGCACAAAAAATCCTACCTGCACCTTACCCTACTTGTTACAGATCGAATTTGCAATCTTACTCAACCTAATAGAATCGGGTTAAATACTCGCAGATTGGATACCTGTGGATAGGATATATGTTGCCACCCCTAGTAAGTAACGTGTGTTATTTTAAAAATTTTTTCCAAAATGATAGAACTAGGATTCAAACAAGGAACCTCCTGGTTGCAGAGCCTCTCAATTGCTACTCTACCACCATATTTAACGTTGAATTAAATAATTTTATAGATATTTAATTTATTTTTAATTTTTAATTTTTAATTTTTTAAATTAATTATATTTTTAATTATGTGCCATTATTGATAAAAATATAAATTTTACTAAGATTTATTTGGATGAGTTTTTAAGAAAAGATCTTTTTTCGAGTTATTCTTTTTAAAAGATCTTATGAAAAAGTAAAAATAATTTTATATTTGGATATCTTATGCAAAAAGATCAATTTATCTATCAATTATGTTTGGGTATAACAATATAAAAGAATTTTTTATTTATTTATTATTTAAAAAATATCTTTTTTTTTAAAAAAGATGTAAATTGTAACTTCTCAAAAAAGATATTTTTTATTTTATTTTTCTAATACTTTTACTTTTACTACTAAAAATTTGTCAAACACACTAAAAATAAAAAATACCTTTTTTTATTGAAAAAAGATCTTTTTTATTAAGATAATGACATCCAAACAAACACTAAAAATTATTAATTTATTTGATCTATTTCAATGTTAGTGTTGTAATTAAGATTATCTATTTTGATGTTAGTGTTAAAATTTACTGATCTTATAGTTAGATGATAGGTTTTTAAATTAATTAGATGATGTACTAATGTGATTGTTACTCTTATTATGTCAAATTAAAAGACTATTATAATAGTACTAGCAAATTTTTATTTATTTTTATTTAAAATTTAAGATTTAATTATTCTTAAATATTAGTAAATATATATTTTAAATTTTAATTTTAAATATTTAATTATTTTATATTTTTTATTTACGTTGAATTGAGTCAACTAATAATTTATCAATTAAACTAACAAATTATTAAATCAATAATAATCATCGGTTTGATTCTAATAATTATAGTTGGTATCACTTAAAATGATTAGACTTCGATTTGGAGTCTCTTGTAACGAAAAAAAATATACGATTGTACATAATGAGATAATTAAATAATATAATTGCAATTAACATAATTACATAATCTCATAAAAGGCCAATTATTTATTCAAAGTTAAGGGAAAATTGAATTAAATTTTATGAAACAGTAGCAAAGATTTCCATGTTTTATTTTGATAAACAAAAATCTCTTAAAAATATTAAATTATTATATACTCTTAAGAGTAATTTTTATAATAGTTTTTGAAATTTATATTTTTTATTATTTTAATTTTATATATTCAAAATTTATTATAATGATTTCCAAGATTCAATTTTAGATATTATATTGATTTTTGAACTCTTTTTTCTATAATTGTTAAAATCGAACCAATAATCAAATCGATGAGATTACTGGATTATTGGGTTATTGGTTCCACTAGTAGGTCACTGGTCGAACCGGTTAATCCAGTATAATTAAATAATTATGTAAAATTTAATTATTTTTTTATTATAAGTGCTTTTATTTTATTTTTATAAAAATAATTATCATCCATAAAAAGAAAAAATAAATTATGATTAATAATTTTTTGTTTATCTTTTTAATATATATATATATTTTAACAAAATTTATAGTTAAATAAAATATAATTGATTTAAAAATTAGTGACTTTAAAATTAAAATTAATTGAATATAAGTAAATACAAAATTGTTATATGTATTATAATTTGGATATATATTAGTAAGAAGCAATGTAGCTTGGTGGTTAGATAGTCTTTCTTGTAACCCTGGAGTGAGCAGTTTGAATCCCATGACAATCATTTTGAAAAATTTTCCAAAAATCACACAGCTATTTTTCAAAAATCACAAAGCAAAAATTTTCCAAAAATCACACAGCTATTTTTCAAAAATCACACAGCTTTGACACTTGGCACGCTGGAGCTTTTGAAAAATTTTCCAAAAATCACACAGCTTTGACACTTGGCACGCTGGAGCTTATGGAGAGCATGGTGGACTTGCAGAACTCAAATGCATCGTAGTTTCGCCTTCAGTTGGGACTGAACGGTTTGGTCCAGTATGATTTTCACCGAATTTGGCTGATTTTAACCGGTTTGTTACAGGTTCAACCAGTTCATTCCGATTCTCTGCCTTGAATGGTCCTAATCTTGGACCGGACCGGTGTAAGTTTGATTTATCAATTTTTCGGTCGAACCGATTAGTCCGGTCCGATTTTAACAACTATACTTTTTACCATTGAGTCAACAAACAGAATATTCGATTTTAACAACTATGCTTTTTACTATTGAGTCAACAAACAAAATATTGAACTGACTCTGATTTATTGCACTAGCTAGACATACGACTAAATAATATCATTTTATTTTGGCACACATAAGATAAAAATGATAGGATCTTCAAAAATAAGTACTCAGATGTAGTAGAAGTTACCAATAGAACGATTAAGGGTGTGTTTGGCAAACACGTTGGTAAAGAAAGAAGTGCGTTTGAGCTTCTTGAAAATTTCACTTTTGTGTTTGGCAATTTTTTTTCTTTTTAAACGCAGTAACGATTCTGCCTCTAAACCCACGTTGAGAAGAAGCTAAAATTTGTAGCTTCTGCGTTTCACGTTCATGGTTGCTGATTACCTTTAGAAAATTAAGTGAAAATTTTTTTTCTTTTTTACTAATCTTACCCTTTATTTTCTTCTATAAGAAGGATACCAATAACTATAAACTTCACTGTGTAGTTCTTTCTATTTTTTCATAGTTCTTTCTTCCATTTTTTTTCATCAAAATCATTCAGATTTGTTTCAATCACTACTAAATTGAATATTTTAATATTTTTATTATTTTTAGTACTCATTTTCATATTTTAATTTTTAGTGTTATGATTTATGATGTTATGTTTTTATATGAGTTTTTTTTATCATTTTTTATACTATTTTTAAATGTATATTTTTTTATGAATTTTTTTTATTTTTGTTTGACTTTATTTATATGATTATTTATTTATTTATTTTATTGTATTTTTTTATTCATATGATAAATATTGTTGATTTTTTTATTTTTTGTAGTGCTATAATTTTTCAGATATTTTATTAATTTTTATGATTTTTTATTATTTTTTGTTCATATGAATTCTTTTTTTTCTATCTTTTACTACATTGTATTTATATTGTGTATAAAATTTTTTTATTTATTTTATTCATATGTATTTTATTTAGTTTTTATTGTATTTTTTGTTCATATGATATATGTGGTTGATTTTATGAAATTTTTATTATTTTTTTATCTGTATGATTTTTTTCTATTTTTTGATGTACTTTATCTTTGTTTTATATTAATTTTTTTATTTTTTATTTTGACTTTGTAAAATTTGTAATTGTAATTAATATATACTACGTTTATTATCCAAATTTTGTATAATATAAACTATGATCCTATAAAAAAGGATAAAATAAATAAAAAATTAATTATAAGTAACAATAGAGCCATAAATAATGAAAATTTATAGTTCAAAATAATACTAAATTAAAGAGTACGGGTAATATTAGAAAAAGTATAGAATATTTTTTTTGTTTAACATTATAAAATTTATAGTACTCTCTTTCATATTTTTTTATTATATTTATTTATTTATATAATAAATATTTTTTATATTATTTTTGTTAGATTCTGTTTTTGCATGTATATAAAAAAATAAATTGATGTCTCTTTTAGTAATTTTTCATCTAAAAGTGATTTTGAGTAGTATAATCCAAACAACATTTATTTTGCTATAATCAATTTTGATACAAATATTGCCAAACATAAATCACGTTAACCCAAACTTACTTTTCATCAAAATCAATTTTGTAAAATCAATTTTATGCAAACTGAAATCCAAACACACACTAAAGCTACCAAGAGTAGTATGGTATTGATTCCTATGATTGTTGATAGGTGATAGCAATATCGAAGATGACTACGGATTGATTTCTCAGTTTGTTAATAATGATTAGTTTTATTTTTATCTATTCTTTATGCTCCACCGTATTTTGTTGAGTTCTTTTTCTTAAAAAAAATAAAAATAAAGTCGTTTTAAAAAATAAGAGGAGATAAAACCATAGTTGTCAGAACTGAACCGGTGATCGAATCGGTCAGGTTATTGGGTCACTGGGTCACTGGTTCAACCGGTGGATCACTAGTTGAACCGATAAAACCGGTCATACGTAAATAAAAAAATATAAAATAGAGAAATTGAATAAAGTGTCAATTAGGTCCATCCTTAAAATTTTTTACTTCAAATTAATTAGCCCTTGAAAAAAAATAAAATATCAATTTAGTCTTTCAAGATAGCAAAGGATGAACACATTACGTTCCTCCATTAATTTTTCATGTGAAATTTAGTGGTGATGTTTAGATGTCCCTACTAATTAGTCTTAAGTCGAAATCTTCGAAGACCTACTAACTCAATACTCTAAAAAATTTAAAATAAATATCTTTACTAACATTTTAATATGTAAATGTAAATATTAAAATATTTGATACTTATTTTAATAATTCTATAAATTTTAAAGAATTAAAAAAATGAGTATAAAACAAAAATTAAATTAAATAAATATAAAATAATTTAGTTGTATATGTATATAATATATAGAATAATTAGCACATAAATTTCAATTGAACATGCTAGCTTGGTGGTATTCCTTATCCTTGTCTAGCAAGGAGACACAGGTTTGAAACCCACTGCATGCACTTTTGAATATTTGAGCACCATATGCTTCCTTCTTCGGTCTAAAGCTAAAACCGAACCGACTGGACTACCGGTTCACCGGTTTTTTGATCGAACCGGCCGGTCCGGTCCAGTTCTTACAACTATGAATAAAACTATTTACATATCATATAAACTCTTTTCATCTTCTTATTTTTGTCTTGTTTAAGCGTTAAAATTAAACGAAACCGTTTAGTCTTATATATGCTTCCTTCTTCGGTCTAAAGCTAAAACCGAACCGGCTAGACTACCGGTTCACCGGTTTTCCGGTCGAACCGGCCGGTCCGGTCCGGTTCTTACAACTATGGATAAAACTATTTACATATCATATAAACTCTTTTCATCTTCTTATTTTGTCTTGTTTAAGCGTTAAAATTAAACGAAACCGTTTAGTCTTGTATCTAGCATGGCAAAAAGTTAAAATCATTTTAACACTTTATTCGTTGACTCAATGGTCCAAAAATTAATATAATGTCCATAACTAAATTTAAAAAAAAATTGTTAAAATTTCAAATTTAAAAGATTAGAACCATTAGAACTGTAAATTAATTCGATGAATCACTTTAAAAATTTAGTTTTTAATCTTTTTTCCTTGCTCTTACCGCCCCTCTCCAAAACCCAAATCAAAGAAGTTTATTTAAATGTTCCTAAATACTCAAACTAGCAAAACTCACAATATATTAATCTTGACTTCTACGCTGAGGAAAAGATAAAAATTTTCTACAATAATTTGACAAATTCTTAATAAAATATTTGATAAGAAAACAAAAACGCTTCAAATTGGTATAATAATGAATAGTTTGGATAGTATATATAAAGAATGCTTTCTTTTTGGTTATGAAACACCTTTTTTTTTAAATTTTTTCTTTATCAATTTTAAAATACAAATTTGCTAAATTATTAAAGAAAATAACTAGTACCACATAAATTGGCAACCGTGGTTTTAGTGTTTTACAGAGAACACAGCATCGGATTTTTTTTTTAATATTAAATTGATAATAATATTTTTTTAAATTATAAACAATTAAAATGTTAATTTTAAATGTGATACTGTTTAATTTGACATATATAAATAGGACATTTTAATTTTTGAAAGATATATAGAAATTAGATTGCCTAATTTTTATTTTAAAAAAATAAAAAAATTTAAAATATAAAAATCAGACTCTTCATTTATATATTTTCTATAATTTTAAAATTACCAAAGATGACAATATTTATAAATATCATTTATCTCATTTTCATAGAAAAAAAATTAACAAGTGTTTCATTTTTTTTATTTCCATTTAAGAATTTGTCGTTGATCAATGAATTGCTGCATATATAAAACGGGATTTGAATTTTCGACACTTATTTAAATAGATTAATAAATTAATCACTAAACCGTCTTGGTTCCAGGTGTTTCGTTTTGGTCGGCATAAAATACTTCAAACGTAGATTGCTGCATTCGTTGGGCAACTCAAAAAACATGGGCCTCTAAACCTTGGTTGTCTCTTGTATGATACCACCTCTTTCGCCACCAAACTCTTTACTTTAGCTGGATAATTATCCCAGATGGCTAATATCTTGTAATTTTGGCTTTAAATCCCCGTTTCAATTAAAAAAAAACTCTATACTTCAGCTAAGTAGCTAATCTTTGCTTTTTTTTTCCTTTATAAAAGCAAAATACAATTCAAGATAAAAAAAAATATTATTTTTAATGGATTAGATTTTCCCTTTCAAAATACGTGTACCTTTTTTATTTTAAAATATTTGTGTTATTTAAGATATTGACATAGTATTAATCTTTTTATATTTTAACTTTAACAATAATTTTATTTTAAGAAAATTAATCAATATATTATTAACTATATTAATTAAAACTTTTTAAAATAAAATGATTTTTTTTTAATTTTTTTATTTTATTTTAATTATATAAAATATTTTAAATATATTTTATATTAATAACTAAGTACGCATATTAATTTTAAATTTATTTCAAATATATAAACAAAAGTAAAGTTAAACACACTGATGCTACGTAATTGTATTTAAGTTTGTAAAAAATATGCAACTTTTATACAACAAATTTTTGTAAAGTGATTTTTTATACGAGAAAAGAAGAGTGAAATGTGTTGAAAATTTTTAGAATTTTTTAACTCTGAGACCATTTATATTGAATTATTAAAAAATAAATATTTAAGAGTAAAAGTGTATCTAAATTTGTGAATATGGTCAAAAGAATTTAATTTTTTAATTTTTTTACTAAAATTTTTTTATCTCTCATAGAATTGAATCGCAAATTTTCTATTGGAAAAAAAGCTACAGAGGTGGTTTTAATGTGTTAAAGACTAAAATTTTAAAGTCATTATTTATATTTGAATGCGACACTCATTATTAAATCCTAAAACCTAAATAAAATACCATATCTAGTTTTAATCTCTTTTAATTTCAAATAAAAAGAAATAATGATTTATTCAATTCAACATTTATGACAATAAACAAAATCACCGTTATATAAGTTATTTAATATAAAATAACTTAATTCTGTGATTACGATTGTTATGTGTATTACCTGTGAATAGATTAGGGACTTGGGCTATACAAACTTTATGTGCGAATTAGAATGTTATTTTTCTGATTACTTTAACAATCTGGTTTGTCTCATATATCAGTTATGGAATTATCATAATACATTTTTTTTGGTGCCTTATCATAATGCATTAGTGTAACCATAAAATCACGATGATCACCATACTAATATACTCAACGACATATATAGATCAAATTTAAAACAAAAAATTTCAGAAATTACTTGCGAAAATGATCTCATGCATGCCTATTTCCAACTGATCCTACTATAATAAACTTTAAAAGATCATGAGTCAGAATATAAATAAAACTAAATATTTTTTTTGTAGAAACATATATATTTGTAAAATTGTCTAAACTATATGAACATTCAAATACACACTCCCACTGAACTAATATATCATAAAATAATATGACATCCATCAATGATAGATCCAAAAAGTTTATAAGAGGAGACCAAATTAAATACAAAGTAAATTAAAATATAACATAAACAAGTGAACAAAATATAATTTATAATATATAGGTCAAAATTAATAATTATATTATATAGAAATCAACATTCAATTATATACTTTAGAATTTTGGTATTTTTAAATTTATTCTGCGATATTTCATATAATTAAAATTATCAATTTACCATCTGAAATAAATTTTGAAATATTCTCTTTTTCAACATATACAATTATATAATCTGCTAAAAATTTGTTTTCTATCTTATTTTAAACTCTTGATTTAATAATTTTTATTATTTAAAAAGTCTATTCAGTTGTTATTATTATTATAAAAAGAGTCAAAACAAAATTTTCTTTTATAGTTATTACTTTTTTACGTTAATCTAAACCTATATTTTTCAATAACTTTTCAATTATTCATATATTTATACAATTTTATTATTTTTTAAATTCATT
>NC_029777.3:85771524-85782297 GCF_000817695.3 Arachis duranensis
AATAATAGTACTATTTTTTTTTAAAAAAAATTGGGGGAGACCATAGTCACTTTAGCCCCCTTAAATTCACCGCTGACATTCATATGAATAGTATCTGTACAAAAGAATTTGGCCTTTTCTTTATAAACTAAATATGCATACATTTATTGAGTTTGTGCTAATTTGCTCATTAGGCACTTAAGCATTCTAAATTCTATTGTTTAATAATAATTTAAAATATTAGACTACTAACACATTATCATAAAATAATTCAAGTAGTCTTTAAAATATATATTCATAATTTGTGATATGTGTTTGTAGTCACCTAATCGAATGTCCTTCAAAATATGATTTATATTCAAATGCTTTAGTGGAAAGAATAATAAATATTTTATCAATATTTTTTCAAAGAACTCTTTCAATGAACATATGAATATACCTGCAATAGCAAATGATCTCCAACTTTAGTTTTTGAATTCATATATGTGAACATGTAATGTTTTGCTATAGCAAAATTTGTTTGTCTACTATTTAATGATTCAATGTTATCTGACTCAAATATTTGACAAAGATACTAATAAAATACACAATAACTGTAAGTGTATAGATTCGTTATCCATCATATTACTGTTGAAGTATAATAAATCTTATACATTTTTGAGCTTTATAACTTTTTTGAAGTACCTAATGAGACTATACCTGTCTTCCCTAGAGTTGAATATATAACTTTATTTATAATCTTGCATGTCGCTGACATAAAAAAATTGTGAAAATATACTTATTCCCACTTATTGATATAAGTCGTTAACCATATTTATCTCAAAAGATTATACAAGATAATAATTTAATAAAATATAAGTTACTGATTATAGAAAGTCTCTTTTTTTTTCTAATTACAAAAAAATCTATTTAAAAAAATAGATTAACAGTGACATTGACAGATATAATTTTAAAGAAAAATAATATATTCACACAAATTATAAATCATATAAATAAAATTCATATAATGGTGAGTGCATCACAAATATCCAACACGACATTAATATTTAGTTTTTGGACAAAAATATTAATTTATAAATGATATTTTGATATAATAATCAAATGTTATAATAAATCATGCCAAACAATAAGTTTATATTTGGACAAATTTATCGTTCAAATAGAGTCAAATAAGTATCACATGTTTATTACCACAAATGCGTAATTTAGCTAAGTACAGAACTTCATTTGGGTCGATCTGTACTCGCATAAACTACACACATATAAATTCATTTGGTGCGACTTACCAGATATTCTTAACAAAATTCTGTCATACAACAAGCCTATCTTTAGATTGACTCATTGTTCACATTATCAATTGGACAAACACCAACTTTTTTTGAACCAATTAGTAGTTGCATAATTAAATAAAAAATAAACACAAAGTTTAATGTTTATTATTTAGCCAAACAATAAATTTTTTTTGGAAAGATTATTGTACACATAAATAATAAGCATTGAGGATTTAAGTTTAACTTTAGTTACCTAAGCATATAGTTACCATCAATATGTAATGTAATTTAGCCAAATAGAGACCTTCTTTTAGGCTGATCAATATTCGCATGACATATCACCATATTTCTAATGTTAAAATAAATCAATTTTTACAAAAGATGCTACTTTAAAAGCATTATGTTTAATCAATTGATTTCAAAACTAAACTTTATAAAATGAATGGGTATAATAAACCAAATCCTTACTAATTTTGTTATGTAACGAAATCCAAAAATGCTTATATAGTGTAACACCCTACCGCACAGAACTTTATGCCTAGGATGTAAATCAAGGGTGGCGAAGAACTACGACTTCTAAAAACAAAAATACATACATATATAACAAGGATAATATAGCTAGGAGTTTTGAAAAAGAAGCTAAGCAAGCGAAACAGAAAATCGCATCACTCACGATCAAATACATGAAAAACGGATAGACGAAAAAGAAAGGAAGGATAAACAAGATTGAAAAGAAGGCTAAAATCCCAAAAGTATAACTCAAACTACAAGATAAACACTTGTTCTCCAATTCAACCTCTAAGAGGGACAAAATTCAATATATACCGTCGAGAGTATATATACACATATATACATAGCCTAAACTAAAAATATAATAACCTAAGAGTAAAATCTTTGCTTCCACCGAGAATTCTTCAGACACTTAATAAGATGTCTCTCGACCTGCATCTGAAATACAACAAAATAAGTATGGAATGAGAACCGGTGGTTTTCAGCATGGTAGAGGTGCCCACATAGATAATATATAATGTCTCAGAAAAGTCAGAGGCATTTCCAGAACTCTGACACTCAGATTTTAACTTAAAGATTATATTAAACAAATAATTCAGTACTCTATCTAAGGAATTCTATTTTTAATCTAAATCCATCTCCTATCGACCCAAACCTCCCAATCACAGTGGAACTACCCTCAGCGTCACCTCTGCTAGCATGAGGGATCTCTCAGTTGCAAAGACATACAAGACAGGCAAAGAAAATACAGATAGAATGCAATTACAACCAGTAGAACAAATAGCAGATAAGCATGGATAGTCAATTAGGCAAACCAAAGTATGCATACTCAAACAAGTCATATAAATGTACATGATGCATGTCTGCCCTATGACCGATGAGTTTCATCTGTCGGTTATCCAGCCAAACTCGACATGTCCGGTAGCTAACCTTGAACGGTCCCTACGTGCACACATCCCCAAGCTCAAAAACTCATAATCATCCGGAAAGGTATAAGTGTCCGGCCACACTTACGACATAAGGTCAAAGGAATGAGATGCAAATAATTTAAAATTTCCATCCTGGAACAAGTGGAAGCAAACTGCAACCCTTATTACTACCCAAGAAGCTCAAATCATTATAATCCGGAGCAAGTAGGGTGAACCACACCCTTGCATCTACCTGGAGAGCCTCAATACTAACCAACCTGGAGCAAGTGGGGCGAACCACACCCTTGCATTTACCTACGAGGAACGTTCTCATATATCCATGAGGAATAAAGGAGGGGATCCTAACCTCCCACCATCTCGTTGGAGATGATTTTACATACCAAGAGGAAAGAATGTAACAACCTCCCTTCACCCCTTCTAGAAACAAAATCAAATTTGAATTTTGAAAGTCAGTTAGGAGATGGGTTTAGAATTTTGAATTATGGATAGGAATCTAATAACCGTCCTTCTTTTGAATTTAAAATTATCCCAACCACCCTACCACTGAAAGTATATAAATAGGGGTACACCTATAGGTAGAAGATCACTCCTCTCAAATACTAATCCTCCCCCTTCTCTCTCTATAAAAAATATATTCTGTGTGCAAATACAAGAGGCAAGCTCAAAAGAAGCGTTAAGAAAAAGAATAGAAAATTATGCTCTTCTTACTTTTATGTTGGCATGTAGTATACTCTAATTTATTTCCTTTCCATCCATGCATGACTACCATTTTTCATGTGTCTTATGGTATTAATGATCCTTTGCTTATCTTTCATCCACATTAGTCATGATTATCTATTATATCATTCATGCCCTCTTGATCTATATCCCATATTTTCTATGTACATTTACATGACCTTTTATACCATCATATTATTATTCCTTTAATGTTGAGAGTATATACCCCTTTATAATATTTTATTTAATCACCCTAACTTTACTATGTGCATTTACATGACCTTTTATATCATTATATTATTATTATCCCTTTAATGTTAAGAGTACATATTTTTTATGTCTTGTTTAATGTACCCTATTCTATTATGTGCAACTAAATGACCTCTTATATCATTATGTTATTATTACTCCTTAAAATTTAAAGTAAAATATATATGCTTCCTTATAATATTTTATTCCAATATTTAATATACCCCATTCTTACTATGTGCACTTAGATTATACTTTATACATTATATTACTAACATCTTCTAAGGGTCAAGAGTACATATTTCCTTATAATTATTTCATTCAGCTAATTAATATCCCCTATTTTATTACACGGAATTATATTAACTTTTAAACCATTGGATTAATAATATTTCTTTGAGTTAAGAGTACATGCTCCCTTATAACTATTCAACTATTTAAAATATCCTATTTTTTAATAAATGAACACTTATGTGATATTTTATACACTATATTATTAATATCCCTCTAGGGCGGAGAGTACCTACTTTCGTATAATATCATTATTCAACATGTTCATTTTATCATGGTATATGTCCCACCTCTTGCATGATCTATTCTTGTATGAATCTCTTCTTGTGTATGCCTAAACAATCCTAATTATAAATTAAACTGAGGGAATGATCCTTTGGTAAGTGAAGGTGACCCCCAAAGAAAAGATAAGTGAGATGATCCTTCGGTAAGGGAAGGTGATCGAATCGAGATGATCCTTCGGTAAGGGAAGGTGATCGGCAAACTTTTGGAAACCTTCGGTAAGGGAAGGGGATTCCCATCAATTTTATATAATAAGATATCTTTGTTGATATAACTCTTTTCTTGTGTGTGTCTAAATAACCTTGATTGTAAATTGAATTGAGGGAATGATCTTTCGGTAAGGAAAGGTGACCCCCAAAGACAAGATATCGAGATGATCCCTCGGTAAGGGAGGGTGATCAATCGAGATGATTCTTTGGTAAGGGAAGGTGATCGCCAAGACATTCGAGATAAGAACATTCGGTAAGGGAAGGAGACTCTCATTTTATACCAGTTTAAACTTAATACCTTTCATAAAAGCTATAAATTAAGAAAAAGAGAAAGTATAAGGAAAAAGTTTGATCATGATTATATTTTTTTTCTAAAGATTTATTTATGAACATATCGACGTTTCATATGTTACTATTCTTCTATTTTTCCTATGTGCTTCCCTTTTTACCTATGTGCTTTACAAGAAAGAATCATATTACATGCCATATCGTACGACTTTTTTTAAAATCCTGCACGTGGGCTAGAGATAAGCATGGAGGTATTGTATAGCACTCCTACTGAGACTTTAGGTTCTCATCCCTTTTCTTTTTCCATACTGTCTCCAGAGGAACATGGCACGGCGGATAGAGACGACACAGTGCCCCCGAAAGTAACTTCTGAGTATGACCCCTCGAAGCACACGTGGGTAGTTACGACCACTACTACCGTGCTCCAAACTATCTACTTAGGTCGAGAGTTTGTGGAGAAAGAATCCCAGCTGCCCGTCGTAACCTTCCTAGATAAGAACGCTTCAGCATTCAAGAAAAGGTCATCCGAAATGGTGCATCTTGAATCAGATTCTGAGATAGAGGAAGAGGGGTCCGACAATCCTGACCAGGAGGAAGAGACCATTGAGGAGGATCTAGAGGAGGAGTCGAATCCTTGCGAAAGTCTAAAGGTGGAATACGTACCCTATTCACCCACCTCGGCACCCCGTCGAGTCTTAGTTCATCCCACACAATGGAACCAGATCTTCAATGTGCGGAAAGGTGTTGGAGGAAGACCACTGGTACCCCGATTCGTGAATATCTGAAGGGTCCTGATCAAGGATAGGATGTGACACAAGTATGGGAGTCTCTTCGACGAAATTAGTTAGGATGTATTAGTTTCTTTGTTATAATTACCTCTAAGCATTTTATTTTGAACCATACTCATGGATAAGTTATTATTTCATATTTATTATATTCAATTCCATTGTTTTAGTGCTACTCGTTTTCTCCTTCACGCGCACTTTCTCCTCCCTTGCATAACAATTAAGTTCATTTTCTATCTCTATCAAGTGTGGCACCTTATTTAAAGACCTTCATGGATAGATGTAACTTAGGGTGTTACAACGAAAAAGGGGATCCTCACCTTCCACCATCTCCTGGGGTTGTACTTTCAAGAAAGAATGCTCAAATGAAACAATTATTCCTTTAAAAATCAGTTTGTTAATATTAAAATTTAAAAATATATTTATGCAACCCTATCTTCTTTACACTCCGACATCTTCTCTTTAATTGATTCAAAACACTTCACTAAACCACTCTAGTTAACCAACCCACAATACTCTGTAACCCTAAGTCTCCAGCTCTAAATACAAAATAGAAATGATCTCTTTTATTTTACTAGTACACTCTTACTCATCCCAAAATACCTAAACACTAGCTATTAGACCTTAAACAGAATTTTCAGAAGTTTAAAAAACTAGAGGACTGGTTGATAGTTCAAAAATTGTGAATTCTCATCAAAACAGTAGTTTCGGAGGTTTACAGACTTGCTGAGAAGGTCAAACAGTGAAAACAGAGTTTTAGTGTAAAATAGAACATTGTGCATACACATCATGCATGCGTGTGCACGCACCACTCAAATTTCTTAATATATGCATACGCATCATAGTGTGCGTACGCACGCACTAGATGATCTTCCTATGCTTGTCCGTACGCATCATAGTGTGGGTACGCACAACTTACAAATTCTCAGAGTTTGCATATGCACACCCTTCGTGCGTACGAACGAGCTAAACCATACGCTCTGGTCCGTACGTGCGCACGATAGTGTGCTTACACACGCACACCAGAAATCTTGTTTTTCTGCAACTTAGTTAAATTCAATTTTCTGTACCCAACTTTCGACGTCTATAAATTTCTCTACAAAACTCCAATTTCCATAATCTTTAAATTGAAACAAAATCCATTCAAATCCAAAATCTGAGACTCAAGTTATAGTCCGTCGAAGTTGGTTAAAAATTTGTTTTTACCAAAACTTTAAAACTCAAGTTTCCTAAATCAAATTCAACTCAATCCTAAACAAAATTATCTCAGACATTATCATAACTCATCAAACACCAACTCATTACTCATCAATTATTTATTAGTTACCCAAAATACCAACACTTCATCATAACTCAACATCTTATTTACCACATTCATGTACATACATAATAATTCCATCAACTCAAACTACACCACATCAATTCAACGTATAATTCTTCAATACCACTTCCTCATTTCAACTACAATTCATATCCATTCAACATCGATTAACTTTATCCACTAAGTATGCACCAATCACATAATTTAGCTTATCCTAAGGTCAACTAGCTTAAGTTTTCACGTGACATTACATATTAACTACGAGAAATCAAAATTATATCTTGGTTGATTCTTTCCTAAACTCAAAATGCCACACTTCAAGCTTCCAAGATTCCAAATCAAACCCAATAATTCCAGCCACCAAAACTTGATTTCGAGCACTCCAATTCACCGATTCAACTTCAAACCAATACAATTTCAATCTAATCCATGCAATTTCATTATAATCAATATAGGGTTTACAAACTTGGACAAACCACAAGGATTTAGAGTTTTTTTACCTTATTGCTTGATGATTGGAGTAAAATCCAACAATTATTCAATGTTAGATCTCACCTAAACCACAAAAATCATCAAAATCACTCAAAACCCAAACTAAATTTGTGAAAAAGAGAGGAATAGAGAATTGGGCACAAAATTTAGAGAGACTTACCACTTTATTTATATAAAATTGAAGAGCTCGACGAGACGAACGCGTGGCTGCAAACAACTCGTCAATTAAAGCTCTGGATTGAAAGTTATGGAAGATAGAAGATTGAATTGGAAAATGAAAGTTAGGGTTCTTCCATTCCCTCGTCAATCTCAGCGTGAATTATAAAGGAGAAAGGGGGAGGGGTGGCTACAAATGACTTTTTTATGTTAGACCTTGACTCCAATATGGACCCGGTTCAATTGGTTTGACCTGTTGACCTAACTTTAATCAAAATCTTTAAAATTAATATCAAAATTTGTATTTTTAATATTTTTACTTCTCTACTATCATTGTTAATTTTTTTGTTTAACCCCAAAATTAAAGCCACAACAAAAAAATATTCAAATAACAAAAAGTTACAACAATTCTCATATATATATAAAAAAATTAATCACAATAATCCTTTAACTAATACGGAGTCATGCTATGATCGTTTTAATCAAAATAATAATTCAATAATAAAATTGATCCTTTTAATGATTTAATCATGAAAGACTTTGATATCACTTGTTAAAAATTTTTAAATTTCTTAATTTCAAGAACATCTATATTAAATCATTAAAAAATAAATACTTAAGAACGAAAGCATACTTGAATTCGTGAACATAATTGAAAGAATTTGGTTTTTTGATTTTCTCAACCAAATCCTTTTATATTACTATTACTGATAAGGTTGAATCGCAACTCTTCTAATGGGAAAAGAACGGCAGAGGTGGCTTTGATATATTGAAAACCAAAAATCTGAAGTTATTATTTATATTTGAGTGCGACACTCATTAAACTCTATACCCAAATAAAATAGTATATTTGGTTTTAATTTCATTTAATTCTAAATAAAAAATAATAACTTATTTAATTTAACATTTATAATAATAAAAGAAATCACTGTTATATAAATTATTTAATGTGAAATAATTTAATTTTGTAATTATGATTGATATATATATTATTCATAAATAAATTAAAAAATTAATAATTTTCTAAAAAAATGTACATATATGGGAGATGGTGGTGTAACACACCTATATAGGCTAATTGGCATAGAGAAAATCATGCCAATTGATTTCAAGGTGGTTCACATGATTTTTGGGTTTGCTCTAGACCATTTGATTTAATTTTTTTACAAAATAAGAAATACATAATACTAAAATCAAATCCTTTAATTTCTATTTTTATAAAATTAAAAAATAAAAAATATATTACATCAAAATCGATCGAGAACTCCAGCTTTTTTTTTACAAAATAAAAAAATCTCAAAATCACTAAATTGAACCCATCGATTTGTTGAATTCTGAATAAAAAATATTCCCATATTTTAGAAGAACATAAAATGCCAATATACTTGAAAATGCTAATATACTTGAAAATAACACATTTTTAATCTATATTAAAAAATATTTTAAGTAAATTTTGTCATTAATTTTTTATTTATAAAAAGTAAACTTAAATAAAAAAAATCAGCCATTAAATTAAAGAAGCGACCTGTTATTAAATAATTGGAAAAAAATGTGAGTTTCATACTGAAATAACACAAACAAAATTTAACAAGAGGTTGAAAGCATCATTCTAACAGACAAATAATTTGCCTCCTGCATATTGTACTAACAATACGCCCTTTGCATATTGTCTGCATGCACAACACGTGCCCCCATGGCAAAGGACCTATAACTCGGTGGTGAATATATGCGGATATGCCGAGTCTTCTCTCTTTCTCTTTTTTTTTTCTTTTTTTTTGTAATTCGTGTTCTTTCTCTTTCACGCTTTCAATTTTCTTCCCTCACTTAAAATTAGGGGTGCACTGATCTGGTCCGGTCCGAAGATCCGGCCTGATCTCGAACATTTTAGGAGCTAATTTGATGTGATTTCATCGGGTTTAGAAACGGATAAGAGTCTCAAAAATAGACTCGGTCATTATTTGGGGTCGGATCCGGGCCATAGTTCGGATCACCCGAAGTTGGTCCGATGGTCCGGTTATCATATATAATTAATATTTTGTGTTATTAGTGATGGAGCATGACTATTCTTATGTGGAATTTAAGTATTGTAAACCTTAATATTTTGTGTTATTAGTCATTATAAGACTATAAGTTAATATTTTATGTTTAGAATGCATAAGATTTTAGACTAATACATAATATTGTATTATTTGTATTGATTTAAATATTTGGTATTATTAGACAATATTAGTATTGATTGTGGTTTTGTTTTAGTATTGATTGTGGTTATGCTTTAATTTTAAAGAAGGGTTGGTTCTTATTATATTTTTCTAAGTAAATTTTACCATGTTAAATAATGGTTGGAGTCTTGTAAATTTGGATATTTTTACATGCTAACTTACAAGAATGTATCAACATAATGTAATATTAACGGCCCGGTTTTTACCTGATTTTCACTCGGTATAATTGTGGCCCGAAAGTATATTAGTTTCGTTGGGTCTAGGGTCGGGTTCGGGTCTAATAAATAGACCCGGTGTATATTTCGGATCGAGTCTGAGTCCCATCAAACCCACTTCACCCAATCCCATGTGCACCCCTACTTAAAATTTAAAATCGACCAGCTATATATCCAGATTTTTATTAGTATCACCATCTTCATCTTTATCAACATTAACATTTTCATTTAACAACTAAGTATTTTTTTTAAATGATAATTTTTTACTTAGTTATTTTTTCTAAGATCTGTAGTAAATAAATAATTTAAGTTATTATTTTGTTAATTAGATTAAAGTATTATTTAGATATATTTTGAGTATGTGAAAAAAAGTACTAAATATATATTATTTAAATATGTTTAATATATTTTATATAATATATTATTATAAATATATTTAAAATTTTAATATACGTATGAATGTTTTATGAATTTTAATATGTTTAAATTCAACATATTTAAATATATTTTATATAATATATATTGATAAAATATATTAAATTTATTTATAAAAAATATTATTTAAATATATGCTTTCAATATATTTAAATATATTAAAAATATCTTATACAACATGTTATAATATATTAGTTAAATATAATATTTAAAATTTCATTAAACATATTTAATATAATATGTTAATATATATTGTTTAACTATATTGTTTATATGAATATAAAATATAAGATTTGATATGATATATTGTTTAAATATATTTTACTTAATATGTTATTAAAAACATATTTAATATATCTTAAAGTAGGATAGCTATTTATTTAAACCAGAATCAAATTTTTTTATATAATTAAATATATATTTTA